>NW_004443962.1:20856959-20884650 GCF_000243295.1 Trichechus manatus latirostris | reverse complement strand
ATATCAGAGCCTTCATTCACACTAACTGTAAGCCCTGACAAAATATCAGAGCCTTCATTCACACTAACTGTAAGTGGTAACTTTTCTGCCCAGAGGTGGCTGTGTTTTAAGTATTGATGTGTGTCAAGCGCACAGCTACAGCACTTGCCTCAGTTGTTTTAAATTAGCTCATCCATACTCTGAAAGTGGTAACCCTTTTCTTAGAAAAATAGCATAAAAGTCTATTAACCAGGGATTCACCATGAGTTAGATTTCACCAAAGCATTTTTCACATTAAATTGGCAAAGTGCTTCTAGCATTACAGGACTAGGTAGCCCAGGGGTACATTTAGGATGCAAATTTATTTGATTAGACTCTTGACAGTAATTCCATTTAGGAAGAAGAACAAAATGAAAAAATTTAATCATAACAGGTAGATGGGCTTTGCAATAAGTCACAAAAGGAATATATTAATACAAAATTAGCGTAAACAATTTGGTCTTTGTCCTCATAGCTACAATTACATTAAGTCATCTTTTAGAAACTTTGTAGATCAACCAGATACTATCTTCTCAGTAGATCTGATGAATTATAGAAATGGGACCACAAAGAATAAAATTATACATGTATCTATGCAACTGTTAGGTATCTTGACTAGGTATAGTAAGGGTTAAAAATCAGATTCAAACCTACACCACAGAAGAAAATCTGTGTATTAAACATCCAGGAATTTATTTATTTATATACATTTATTTACATCTTATCTTCTACCAAAAAAAAAAAAAGTGAGGCAGCTAAATCCAGACGTAAACTTTGTATTACATAAAGAGGCTCATCTGCATCCAAACCAAGCTGTGTGCCAAGTTCTGTGGTAGTTTAATTGCTACAAACACACTACTTGGCCAGATAAAGAAAGGGAAGCTTAAAAATGATTTTAAGTGTTTCTACTTGTTGACAAAATAGTAGTCTTCACCCAGAAATCGCATACGTTAAAATTAAAATCAAATTTATTTAGGCTTACTGTTCGTTTAAGCTGCATATGCTTCGGTAGTTCTTCGTTCATTTCCAGCAGTTTCAAAAATTCATTCCTCAAAGCTTTGAGCTTTTCTCTCTTTCTAGCCTTTATTTCTTCCACTTCCTTCATTAACTTGTCATGTTCTCTTCTTTTTCTGGCATTCTCAATACTAAAAACAGAAATTTAAAAGAATAACAAGTTAGGACACAGAAATGCATAAGAGAAAATAAATATTCAATAATTTGGAAAGTCATTTAGCTTGGTCAACTTCTATTAAATGCTGGTTTGCAAAACTCAGGCCTAGTCAGTGTTTTATTAAAAATTCTCATACCTATAAGCTTTGGGATCTTCAATATCTTGTGGAATTGCCTCTGTTTCAATTCCAAACTGTTGGAAGTGGAGAAAAAGGTTAGCTTTTTTAAACTGCATAATATTTTCCTTAAAACCTCAAGTAAAAAGTAAATTGCATTTTTTTCCTGCCAATTTCTAACCATTGTAGGTCTGGTAGCTATAAGCTGGAATCAACTCAACAGCAATGGGTTTGGTTTTTTTTTGGTTTTGTAGGTCTAGAAAATATTTTCACAAAAAACAAACTAGGAAAAAAATGGCAGTTGGCTAAACTTATTTGTTTCTGCTTCATTTAAATGAGTAAGCATAAAAAAGAAATCTTGAAACCTGATCATCCCTGGGTGGCACAAACGGTTAAGCGCTCCACTACTAGCCAACAGGTTAGTGGTTCGAACCCACCAAGAGGTACCTCAGAAGACAGGCCCGGAGGTCTGCTTCTGAAAGGTCACAGCCTTGAAAACCACATGGAGCAGTTCTACTCTGCACACATGGGGCTGCCATGAGTTGGCTCTACCCTGCGCGCATGGGGCTGCCATGAGTTGGCTCTACCCTGCGCGCATGGGGCTGCCATGAGTTGGCTCTACCCTGCGCGCATGGGGCTGCCATGAGTTGGCTCTACCCTGCGCGCATGGGGCTGCCATGAGTTGGCTCTACCCTGCGCGCATGGGGCTGCCATGAGTTGGCTCTACCCTGCGCGCATGGGGCTGCCATGAGTTGGCTCTACCCTGCGCGCATGGGGCTGCCATGAGTTGGTTCTACTCTGCGCGCATGGGGCTGCCATGAGTTGGAATCAGCTCAACAGCAACTACAACAACAATCGAGTAAAACTATGAAAAGCACTTTGTTGACTCAGGCACTGGGCTGTTAAGGAAGAAGGATTACAACCAGCGAGCTAAACGAGGATCTGAGTTTGCTAACTAATCAGGTCTTAAGTAAAAAAAAAAATTCAACTTGGCTATCCTCTTTTCTCTTTCACAACAGATAGGTATCTGTTTTGCTGTCATTCATTGTAAAGAAACAGAGTCCCTTTTAATTGTTTTAGTACTGTTTCAGCCTTTTTACACATGAGATGTAAACCTACATATTTTAATGGAAGTCAAGGTTTATGACTTTACTAAAACATGGCCAATGTAAGAGACTGTGATGATTAATAAACTGTACTTACTGTTAATCGCTTCAGACATAAATTGATTGATTTTTATTTATTTTTGACTCTTTTATTGTCCAGAGCCAGGCCCCTTGGTTCTCCTACCTCAGTGTAATTTCCAGGATCTGGTACTGCAACTCAGCCAACTGTCTCCTGGCCACAGCTGTTGACATTAAGTTTGAATCAAACAAACGTGCTTCCAGCAGTTCCAAAATATATGCCAACGGCTGTCATTCCTAGCTACACATTAGAATCACGTGGGGAATATTATGGTAAAGTACTGATGCCTGGGCCTCGCCTTCAGAGGTTTTGATTTAACTGTTCTTGGATGGAGCTCAGGCGTCTGTACTTTTAAGTGTTCCCAGCTGCTTCTTAAGAACAGTGAGGTTAAGAACCTTAGACCTATGCAGAGCTTTGTTTTCTTTCAATTCTTTCAGATTTTTCCTTCTTAAAGCAGGATCTGCTGCAGTGATTTAAGACATATTGATTGCAGTCATCAGTAAAAAGATACTATTATACAAACATGGAATGGATTTTTTCCTATCTAATACGGTTTTCTATAAAGAGGCTTGGCACCAGGTAGAAAGATAAAGATTTTCTTCTTGTTCACACACTTCCACTTCTGTAATTCCTCTCCTTGATCCGGACGTCTTTAGATAGCAGCCCACACTCCAAATTTTGCTGATATTAATAGAAATTTAAATTTACCTGCTCATATCTTCCCTACAATCTTTCTGTGTTCTTTGGAAGTGGACTATCTGTTAAATGGGAAACCAATGTGTTCATCAAATACACTTTCTGAATCTTTAGGAGCAATTCCAATGGTTATTAAATCATGGCTTTATCGAAAGGAACCACTGAAAATAGAAAATTTGGGTCCTGTGACAGGGCAAAGGATATATTTTGGGGATCTGAACCCTTAATCCTCATCATAAAGTCTATAATCTATTCTGCCTGAGAATAGAATAACTTACACTGAATCTTTGATCGTGACCATATTGTCATATTCTAATACTAAAGACAATAATACTTTTACAATCCCTTTCAAAGGTCAGTATGGCATACATTCCATGCATGCCCCTTCAATGAATGGATAAATAAATGAAAAGCAAAATGTATATCTGAAAAAAACTGTGCATTTTGAATAACAGAAACTTCAATCAAGAAAGTGATTGATACAGAAAATGTATTACATTCCTTTTTAATTTGGAGGAGTTCTACAACTTTAAAATAAGGGGAATTCAATATCTTTAATATTCAATATAGAAGCACCAAAAAGTCAAAACTATAATACTGGTAGGAAGATTAGCCTATAAAATGAATGTGTCCAAACAGTTTTCAGTTTTCAAAAAATATGGGCAATCTTAACATCACTATTTTAAAATAAAGCTTTTATTTTTGTTGTTGTCAGTTAGTTACTTAGTTAGCTACATACCCTGGGCAATGGCACTTTGGCTTTGATGTCTTTGTCTAATGCTAATTCAGAAAAAATGTTGAAAATAAAGATATTACTATCTGCTCCACTAGTCACCAAGAAACGGTCATCAAAGCTAGTGGAGATGTTTTCAATACGCCCGTAATCATTGTCATGCACACAGAATTGCCAATATTCCGCCATACTAGTCAGTGAAAAGTCATTCTGACTTAGGATATAGACTCGAATGGCTCCATTTTCCATTCCACAAAACATCATAATTTGATTAAGGCTGTGAAACAAAAAGAAAGTAAACTGTTATTCATACTAATCTGAAAATAATGTTTAATTTTAACTTGAGTGACAAATGACTAAAATTTTAATTGGGTAGAGGAAAAAAAGCCAATTTGAAATCTGGAGCTATTATATATCTGATCTTCAGAAGAATGACTGGCATGTATGCTCAATTCTCAATTATTAAGGGCTAATGATTCAACTTGTGATTTCTATAGAATCATTGTAACCATGACCCTTCATTACCTAACCATGCAATAGCATCCTCTTAAATAACAGTAGGTAAATCCATAAAATTCAACTGTGTGATAAACAGAAATTCTGAAAAATTTTGATAGGAGGATTGAAATACAGTTTCAGGATTAGCTTTGATTCTATTTATTCATTTGATTCATCTAAGCAAACACTGTTTGAGTAATCCTCCATTTGGATGAATCATTAAGAACTGACATATCCATGATGTACAAAAACATACATACTAATGAAATATAAGATTTTTTTTTAGCTTTTTGAAATTCCATTCACCTGAAAGTGATAGCTCGGACAGGATTATCCTCTGTATCCTCAAGAAAACGGAAATCAAAAGGCTCATCTTTCTGTTCTGTGATATCACGATCTTTGTCAAACGGGGGGAACGCACAGTGATACAGGAAGCCAGCATCATAGCCACCCTGGAAAAGATAAATAACTGAGAGGGCGGCACTGGACTATGGGACACATATGACCACGTGAAGATTTTTTGATTGTTTCAAAATTTAAAATGCAAAATAGATGTTTTAAAACATCTACTTCCATACCATTTCTATGATTATAGATAGGTTTTATTATTTTTAGAAAACATCTCCATTGTTCATTTATATGCAAATATACAATTATAATAAAAACATTACAATGATTTGCTTCTCCTTAAAAGTTAATACAAGAGCAGTATCACCTTTAACTATATGCTGAATTCCATTTCATTTCAAATATTATTCTGAATAAGCAGTGTTTAACAATAGGTCTTTGCAGGTCTTTGTTTTCACAGCTACTTTTCAGCGTAGGGTACTTTTAAACACTATTAATTTTCGAGGAAGAACTATTTGGGCAAAATTTATCCTGTGGTGAGGACAAGTGATCATCTGAGGACAACTGATCATCTGGAAGAACTATACTGCTCCAATTCTAACTTGCTTTCCTTCTCTATGTAAACCAGAGATTCCTTCAAGGAAATAAGGGCCAAAACATCTTTATGAATAATAAATAAATAAGAAACAGAAGGTAACAAAATGATCCCCTCTGAAAATAAAATTACTGATTTTTCAACTTTATGATAAAGGCAAACTAAATTGTTTTAGCCAGACCCTTCTACTGAAAATAACTAGAACAAGTTTTCTAGAAAATACATTTGCAAGCATTGGAGAGCTAACAAAATAGCAAGCTCCAGAAGACAGGGGAAGCCAAAATAAGTGAGCCTGGCATTTAGCATTGCTTTTTCCCCTGAGGCAAGCTGAGAATAGATGTCTGCAGTGTCATGGAGAAAGGAAAAGGGAACGAATTTCCAGGGTCCTCCAAGGAGAAGAGATCATTGTAAACAAATCAGGCTTTCTACTGGGACCCTAGAGCACTATACCCTAGAGCTATGAGTAAACTAGAAATAAATGGGCCCTCAGAGGACGTGAAGGCTAATTTCAAATCATATCATTCACTCACTGTACTAAAGTGATCTAGGATTTCTAGCTGCTTTCCAGAGCCAAAAGTAAACCCTTTCCAGAAGATAATAAGAAAATAAAGAAATTTAAGCTATCTCTACAATTTTTTACACACAAAATTTATCACTCAATAGAAAATAACCAGGCTTGCTAAAAAAGAGAAGACAACTAAAAATCAAAAGGAAAAAAAAGAATCACAAGAGATATCAATACTGGAGTTTTCAAAATGGACTTCAAAATAACTACGATTAATATGCTCAAGGAATTCAAAAACAATATAGAAATTTTCAGCAGTCAACTGGAATCTAAAAAAAAGAAATAATGAAAATTCTAAAACTGAAAAATAAAATGATGAAAATTAAAAATCCAATCAATCAATTAGACACAGTTAAACAGCTGGAACAGATATCATAAAAAATAGACTAAAGTATGCAGAGAAAATAAAGATTAAAGATACAAAAAAATAATAAAAAGACTGTAAGATACATAGGGAATATAGTCAGAAGGGTCTAACATACATAAAATTGGAATCCTAGAAGAAGAGAGTAAAAAGATGGGGCAGAAGCAACAGTTAGGGGAGATAATGGCTGAGAAGTTTCCAAAACTGAATAAAGACATGTTGGAATTCAAAAAGTGCTAGGAACATACATGTGAAGAAACCACACCTTTAAAAAAATTTTTTTATAGCAACCAGAGAAAAAAGATGCATTAACCTTCAAAAACAAAAACAAAAACAAAACAATAAAAAGATGCAACTGGATTTTTAACAGAGTGGAAGACAAAAGACAGAAAAAGATACCATCAAAGTTTTGAAAAGAAAACATCCAGCAAGAATACACTTCAAAAATAAAGGCAAAATAAAAATATTTTAAAACAAAAGAGAGAGAAAATTTGCCACAAGCAGACCTACACTAAAGAAAATAGTAAAGAAAATTTTTTAGGCAGAAGATGCAATTATAAAGATGTAGAAAGGAATGAACAACAAGAAAAAGGATAAACCAAAATGAGGCTGACAATATAAAACAACAATCAAATGTCTTCTAGGAATAAAAATTTATCATAAAAATAAAACACTTAACAACAGGGAGGGAGGATAAATGAAGTCAAAGTGTTCTAAAATCCTTTTTTCTCTATGGAACTAGTAAAATAATTAATTTATAACAGATTTTATTAAGTTAAAGATGCATAGTATGACCTTTAGGAACACCTCCAAAAGAATAGTAAAAGAATCTATAATAGTCTAATAGAAGGAGAAATATTTGGCAGAGGGGGTTGTGGGGGAAACTACCTAGTCATCCAACAGGAGGTTAAAAAAAAAAGGAGAAAAAAAGGAACACACAATTGGTTGGACAAATAGAAATAATTATAAGATGATAGATTTAATCTAAAATATATCAGTAATTACACTAAATATAAATGGACAATTACTCTATTAAAAGACAAGATTTTTTTAAATTGTACTTTAGATGAAGGTTTACAGAACAAATAGTCTCTCATTAAACAGATAGTACACATATTGTTTTATGTTAATGGTTAACAACCCCACGACATGTCAACACTGTCCCTTCTCAAACTTGGGTTCCCTATTACCAGTTTTCCTGTCCCCTCCTATCTTCTAGTCCTTGTCCCTGGACTGCTGTGCCCCATTAGTCTCATTTTATTTTATGGGGCTATCTAATCTTTGGCTGAACGGTGAAACTCAGGAGTGACTTCTTTACTGAGCTAAAAGGATGTCTGGGGGCCATACTCTTGAGGTTTCTCCAGTCTCTGTCAGGCCAGTAAGTCTGGTCTTTTTTTGTGAGTTAGAATTTTGTTCTACATTTTTCTCCAGCTGTGTCTGGGACCCTCTGCTGGGATCTCAGTCAGAGCAGTCAGTAGTGGTAGCCAGGCACCATCTAGTCGTACTGGACTCAGTCTGGTGGAGGCCATGGTAGCTGTGGCTGATAGGATTTTTTTTTAATAAATCTTAACCATATGCTGCTTACAAGAGACATACTTTCAAACAAAGATATCAAAAGGAAAAGCAAAGAAAATTATCATGAATGACTCTCAGAGTTTTGGCTTAGTAATTGGATGGATGGTTGCCCTGCATACTGTGATGGAGATGGAGGAGGTTTGCATGGAGTGAGGATGGTTTAAGAGTTATGTTTTGGACATGTTAGTTTTGAGGTGCCACATGAAAATGTCAAGTTGGATATACACATCTGGAGTTCGGGGGCGATGTGAGAGCTAGAGATAAAATTTTGAGACTCATTGGTATATAAGCAATATTTAAAGCCACAGGACTATATGAAGTCACCTAGCAAGAAAGGGGGTGCCCAATACCACATCCTGGACTTTAAGTTTGTTCAGCAAATGAGAAGGTAGCAAAAGAAGCTGAAAAGCAGTGGCCAGGAGAGTGTGGTGTCTTGGAAGACAAGTGTTTTACGAGGGAAGGTTAACTGTATTGAATGCTTCTGAAATTCAAATGGACAGAGAAGTGACTGAACTTGACAATATGCAAGTCATTGGTGCAGTGAAGTGGTGGGTATAGAAGCCCAACTGGAATGGATTGAAGACCAAATAGGACGTGGAGTGAAGCCAATAACTACAGACAACTCGTTCAAGTTTTCCTGTAAAGTAGCAGTAGATGGAAAGAAAAGAGAGGTTAAGGCAGGATTTTTAACATGGTAGCTACTGGAGCATGTTTACGTGTTGATGATAGGAATCGGGTAAAAAGAGAGAAAAATGATGATTCAGGATACCGAGTGCTTAATTTCAGGAGCAAAATCTTTAAGAAAGTGAGAGGGGAAGGGATCAAGAAGCCATTTGGAAAGAGTGTCCTTGGAAAGGAGCTGGGAACAACTCACTAACTAAAAAATAGGCAAAGCTGTCCAAACATGCATGGATCCTGACAGAGTGTTACATCTGATTGTGAGACAATAAGGACATTCCCATTTGAATGCTTTTATTTTCTCAGTGAAGTGTGAGCTTATCATTGAAGAATGCGGGAAGGTACAAAATGTTTGAGGGGTAAAGAAAATACTAAACCAATAGTTTTGAAAAGTGGGAAAGTGAACACTGTTGGGCAGTAGAACCATCTACAGTGTGAGTACTAATTGGAAAACTGTGTTCATGATTTAAAAGTGAGAACAGTTTTTCTACAGCATCTGCTTGCATGTATGCAAAGAGCTGGCAAACAGTTGGATTAAGCAGGGTTAGCATTACCACCTCTGTAAAGTGTATCTTACCTTGCTTGCTGGTGTAGCATAATGGTTAAGAGCTTAGACTCTGGACCCAGACTGCATTAGTTCAGATCCTGGCTCCACCACTTACTAGTTATATGACCTTGTATGAGTTACTTAACCTTTCCATACCTTGGAGATGCTAATAGCACTTACTTTATAGGGTAAGTCACTTAGAATGGTGACTGGTACAAAATAAGTAAAACCCGTTGCCACCAAGTCGATTCTGACTCATAGCAACCCTAGAGGTCAGAGTAGAACCGCCCCATAGGCTTTCCAAGGCTGTAATGTTTACAGAAGCAGGCTGCCACATCTTTCTCCCCTGGAGTGGCTGGTGGATTCAAACCGCAAACCTTCCAGTTAGCAGTCAAGCGCATTAACCACCATGCTACCAGGACTCCTTACAAAGTAAGTAGGGTTGCCATATTCAGCAAACAAAAATACAGGACACCAAGTTAAATTTGAATTTCAGATAAACAATATTTTTTAAGTATAAATATGTCCCATGTAATATTTATCTGGCAACCCTAAGAGTAAGCACTAAATATGTTTACTAAATACATGAATTTTTTTATATCTATGTTTTTAGGATACTGGAACTCTATGACATTATATTAGTTACTTGTTTTTGTGCCTCTCTCCTTCATGATATGAGGAAATTTCCTGAGGGCAGGAATCATGTTTTATTTATCTCTTTATCCCTTTAACTCCACATAATAGTAGACATCAATAATTGTTTTGTAAGATACATAAAGGATAAAGGCCACACAAAAGTGATCCATCACACCACAAGCCACCTCCTGGCTTTTCTACCCATTGTCTTGTAACTCCCACCCAAGCGACTGGGTGGGACTGTGCATATAGTGGCCCGCCAAGGGGACTGGTCAGTTTTGCTATCCTGCTGGGCTTGAAATGAGCCATCCTCGAGGCAGGAAACAGAGAATCTTACCACCACTGAGGAAGGGGGGCAAAGAACGGAGCACGTCCTTTGGACTCGGGATCCCTGTGCTGAGATCTGCTGGAACCAGGAGACTGAGAGAGAGAGAGAGCTGTAACACTATAGACAGTGAGAAGCAGTGACAGAGAAATGGCAGCAGGAGAGACAGGCAGGAGACAATGCAGTAGGCTTCCCAGCCTAAAGAATGAGAAAGCTGAGTGCCTTCAGGCCAAGGCTTACTGGTGGAGTGGGGTGCCTTGATGCACTTATCAACAGAGCTAAAAGAGCTTTTTAACATTTGCCTGAGCACGGCAGAGGCCAAGGGGCCAAACAGAGGTGTGCCTGTGGGCTGAGAAGAGGTTGTCCTGATGGAAGAACTGTATCCTGAGTGTTCCTGAATCTGAACTGTACCCTGTTACTTCCCTAATAAACCCCATAACAGTGAGTATTGTCCGTGAGTTCTGTGTAGCCACTGCAATGAATTATCAAACCCAGCAGAGAAGTAGAGAGTGCCATGGGAGGAAGGGTTGGTGTCAGAATTGGTAAAGATGGCGGAGAAAGGAGGCACATCTGACCTCTGCCTCATAGGAATCAGCCTTGGGCTGTTGATCTTGATTCTACTTACTCCTTGTGAAATTAGAGGAGGTCAGATGCTGCCCCACGTCATTTTTACAGTTGGTCTCAGAAGTGGGATCATTGCAATGGCTCCAAACTCATGGAAGCATGAGACTTTGTAAAAGAGAGAATGAAGGAGCTTGGAAGTGAAACTTGATTCTTAGATGGTTACTTTGGTTATTGTTACCTGTAATGGCTGAAAAGAAAGTTATGCTGCAGCTGAGGGGAGAAAAGCCACATATGGAGTGGCCTGGGGCAAAAGCCAGGCCAGATAAGCAGGATGATTGATAGGGGGCCAGGATCTACTGGTTCCACCCAGCCAGAGGCCCAAGGCCATATGCAAATGAATGGGAAGATAGTCAAGGGGTGGAAAAGATGCAACTGGAATGTTTAAAAAGGGTTATGTGTTTAATTGAATGTACTGTGGATATTGAATGCTTCTCCTACCTAGTATTGTGAAACAGACCTACATGTATGATAGAAATGAATATTAGGTATTATAGATTACAGACAGCATGTAACTCCACCATCAGCCAATACTTGACCAGATATGCTAAAAGGGGAACTAGGATTTGCCCAGGAGAAACACAGGCTTTTTGTTTCAAGCCAGTACCCCTGTGTATAGAGTGGGGGCTTAGGTTGAAAACCTGAGCCCCACCCATATTTTGCACTTGAAAAGACATGCAGACCTACCAGGAACTGCTGAGAGAACAGAAGATTTGCATTTGAAGGAATGACCTGCAGGAAAAAAAAATTGACTGTTTCACTTCTTGAATTTCGAGCAAGTGGTTTGTTGTTGGATGCACTGAGGCAGGAAAATCCAGTGCCCATCAGAAGGAACTCCCTTCTAGGACTGGAAGTTAAAGGAAGCTGGTGAGTAGACAGCTTGGTATGCTCACTTGTGGTGACCACCTGGGTCCATGCATGAGTGGAAGTGGGGGAGGTGCAGCAATGAAGAGACAGGATGAGTTTGAATATGTTCCAATGGCACCCATCGATCTAGCCCATGGGGGCTAGGGATGAGAGAGAGAGAAGTGAAGGGAGTTGTGTGGACTTTAAAGTTTACAGGTGGAGCCTGTTGACCTAGACCAAGGGAGCTAGGGATGAGAGAGTGTCAAGGGGCTGTCTGAAGTGCCAGGAGGTGTATGTAAACTCTCTAGCTTAAGGCTGCCACCCGTTGTGACCTAGCTTGGATGGTGTCATGGATTGAATTATGTCCCCCCAAAAATGTGTGTATCAATTTGGCTGGGGCATGATTCCTGGTATTGTGTGATTTTCCTATATGTTGTAAATCCTGCCTTTATGATGTTAATGAGGGAGGATGGGTGGCAGTTGTGTTAGTAAGGCAGGACTCAGTCTACAAGATTGGATTGTGTCCTGAGGCAATCTCTTGAGATATAAAAGAGAGAAGAGAGCAGAGAGATGGGGGACCTCATATTACCAAGAAAGCAGTGCCAGGAGCAGAGCATGTCCTTTGGACCCAGGCTCCCTGCGCAGATAAGCTCCTAGTCCAGGGGAATATTGATGAGAAGGCTGACAGAAAGAGAAAGGCTTCCCCTGGAGCTGACATCCTGAATTTGGACTTTTAGCCTATTTTACTGTGAAGAAATACATTTGTTTTTGTTAAAGCCATCCACTTGTGGTATTTCTGTTATAGCAGCACTAGATGACTAAGACAGAATTTGGTACCAAGAGAGTGGGGTGCTGCTCTAACAGATACCTAAAATGTGGAAGCAGTTTTGAAACTGTGAATGGAATAGAGGAGCGACAGTGGCAGAGGACCAGCAACAGCAGAGAACCTGCAGCAGCAGAGGAGCAGCAGTGGCAGAGAACCAACAGCAGCAGAACCAGGAGACCAGCACGACACGGCCCTGGAGCCAACCCACAGAGCAAGAGAGCTGAGTGCCTGTGCGCAGGAGGCTTCCTGGAGGAGTGGGATGCCTCCGGGCACTTACTGGTGGAGCTACAGAGCTTCGGAACACTTGCCCCAGCAGGGCAGATGTGGGCATTGAGGCCCTAAGACTGAGAGGTCACAGGAAACAGAAACAGAAGCTGAAGAGACAAGGAACACAAAAAGCCAGGCTGTCTCAGTCTCAAAAGGTATGGCCATGAACTCTGGGGTTTCAAAGGGTGGAGCCATGGCCTCTGGTGCTTCTAAGGGTGGAGTCCCCACTCAGATGGACTGCGAGACTGGTGTGCCTAAAGCCAAGGGAGCAGAGTTGCTGTCCCAGTGGGCCTGGAAGGTGGAGCTGAAGCCCAGGGCCGAGGGGCTCCCACTCAGAATCTGGAGACTGTGGCCAATACCTAGAGTCTGGAGGGCAGGGCCATTGTGTAAATTGTCTCAGTGAACAGAGGTTTATTTTCAAAGCCTTGAGGGCTAATGTAATGTGTTCTGCTGACTTGCTTGGTGCCTGTTATCCCTTCTTTCCCTCCAGTTTCTCCCATTTGTAATGGAAATGTCTAGCTTGTGCCCGTTCTGCCATTGTGCCTTTGGAAGCAGATAACTTGTATTCTAGATTTCACAGATGAAGAGGAATTTTTGGATTTTGGACTTGGAGTTAAGACTTTTGCTATGATATGATGGGGTGAATATGTTATCCATGTTGCAAGGATGTGATTTTGGGGGGGCCAAAGGGTGGAATATCATGCTTTGAATTATGTCCCCCCAAAAATATGTGTATCAATTTGGCTGGGCCATGATTCCTAGAATTGTGTGGTTGGCATCCATTTTGTGATTGTAATTTTATGTTAAAGAGGATTAGGGTGGGATTGTAACATCACCCTTACCCAGGTCACATCCCTGATCCAATGTAAAGGGAGTTTCCCTAGGGTGTGGCCTACACCACCTTTTACCTTACAAGGGATAAAAGGAACAGGTAGCAATCAGAGAACTGGGGGACCTCATACCACCAAGAAAGCAGTGCCAGGAGCAGAGCGTGTCCTTTGGACCCGGGGTCCCTGCACGGAGAAGCTCCTAGTCTGGGGGAACATTGATGAAAAGGCCAACAGAGAGGGAAAGCCTTCCCCTGGAGCTGACACCCTGAATTTGGACTTTTAGCCTACTTTACTGTAAGGAAATAAACTTCTCTTTGTTAAAACCATCCACTTGTGGTATTTCTGTTATAGCAGTACTAGATAACTAAGACAGATGGCTAGGGATGGCCAGAACTCCACCAAATGAAGGGAAAGAAACATGTCTGAAACTTTGAGCTAGTGTAAATTGCTGCAATTTGATGGCTTGCTCTGGACTGGACTTTGCTTATGGATGCAGATACTCAAAGTTCCAACCAGAACAGAAGATTCTTGAGACCAAGGAACATGCTTGTCTCCTCAGAGTACAAGCTTTGATAGGGACAGGCAATTTATTGTTTATTAGCTATCTAAAATAGGAGGAGATAAAGGCATGAATGGCTGGCTTACATGCTTTCATGGGTGTGCTCACACTCAACATGAGGGGGACAAGGGGGGACCCCCACTGAATAGATTCTTCTTTCCTGATGGGTCTGGGGAAGAGAGGGTAGGAAGATGCTGATAGCATTATATTATTCAGTTGTGAGTGTTGATTGTTAACAGGGTTGTGATTGTAAAAACTGTAATTGTAGAAGCTATAAGTATGAAAGAGTGGACTAAGGGGGAGGCACTGCTGGACTGGAATACAGTGGCTGACTGTATAGTCCCTTAAAGGTTTTCCTATGCTGATAACTTATGAGGCTCAGAGCAAGGGAATAATCTTCTCTCAGTTAATTTTTATCAGACACCAGAAAGTGTGAAGCTGAGATGACTTTTGGAGAACCTGACTAGTTCAGATGGACACCCGAAGCAGACTTGAATGGCTGGTACCTGAGTAACCTTACCCCAAAGACTCTTTGCCCTATTGAAGGATTAATCGTTAATGACTGTTTTGGACATGTAAAATGATTGGGAGGGGGGAAATTATCCTCCAAGTATGAAAGAACCATGGCTAGAAAAGCCTGCAGTGTGATGGATGGCCTTTGTGTGGCCTATCACACCATGGTATTGTAACTCCCACCCAACTGATTGGGTGGGACTGTGCAAATAGGTAATTGTGGCCTATTAAGGGGAGTGGGCAGTTTTGCCATCCCACTAGGCTTAAAAGAGAGCCAATTCCAGAGCAGAAAGAAGACCTCACCACCAACAAGGAAGAAAGGCCAAGAGCAGAGAATATCTTTGGACCCGGGATCCCTGTGCTGAGAAGCTCCTGGAACAAGAAGACCAAGAGAGAGAGGGCTGTAACACTGAAGACAGCGAGAAGCAGTGGCAGAGAAATGGCGGCAGGAGAGACTGGCAAGGAGACAAGACATCTGAGTGCCTTTGGGAGGAGGCTTGCTGGCAGAGTAGGGTGCCTCCAGGCACTCGGTGGAGCTAGGTTTGCTGACCCACAGGAGCTACAGCTGAGCATCTTCGGGCCAAGGCTTACTGGCAAGTGGGGTGCCTCTGGGAACTTATCAGCAGAGCCAGAAGAGCTTTGTAACACTTGCCCTAGCAGGGCAGAGGATGAAGAGTCAGAGAGAAGCGTGCCTGCAGGCATGGCTAAGAATAGGCTGTCCTGATGGATGAACTGTATCCTGGGTGTTCCTCAACCTGAATTGTGACCTGTTACCTCCATAATAAACCCCATAATCATGAGTATTGTCTGTGAGTTCTGTGTGGCTATTGCACTGAATTATCAAACCCAACAGGGAAGTAGAGTTTGCCATGAGAGGGACAGTTGGTGTCAGAATTGGTAAAGATGGTGGAGGGACGAGGCATGTCTTAACCTCTGCCTCATAGGAATCAGCCTTGGGCTGTTGATCTTGATTCTCCTTCCTCCTTGTGAAGTTAGAGGAGATCAGACATCTCTCCATGTCATTTTTACAGGGTAGACTTCTAGGAAAAGCCAAAGAGGGGAGGACTCAACCCTCATCACTCCTGATGGTAACAGGCCTTGGCTAGTCAGTCTGCTGGCCTGGCCAAAGACCTGGGACCAGTTGTAAATTAGTAATGACCTTTCACATACACTTTTATGTCAGTTATTATTATTATTTGGCAATGGAACTGAAAATTGTGACAAATTTATAATAAAGGAAATCTTGCTTTGCAATAGACAGAAAAAAACTAGAAAATATACAACTGAAGGATGTACTCCCACAACATTATGCCAGTCCCTGGTACTTGTTTCCCAGTATCCATTTTTCCCTTCTTCCTCAGTAGCCAAATCCCAATTTTGTTCAGGGTAGCAATGTGCCCATTTAAAAACACTCATCTTCCCAGACTTCCATATAGCCACATCGCACAGCTTCTAGACAACAAGATGTGAGCAAAGGTCTACTTTTAATTTCCAAATTAAAATACAACAAACTCAGCTGGAAAACCCCTTAGTCCTTCACCCTTCTACCTTTGACTCTTCCTCTTTGACTTGCCTGGGACATGTATGTTGATAATAAATGATAACAGACATAACAAGTAGATATACAAAAGAGATGTTAAGATAGTATACAAACAACTATAACTCACATTCATTCATCAAAACTCACACTTTCAATAGTAGTTAATAAACTAAGTCTTATCACAATAGTAAGAAAGTAAGAATGTTCTAGAAAACAATGACTATAAATTATACTGGAATAGAACTGAGATAATTATTTATTACACTATCACTCACCAAAGAAACCCAGAACTTCTCTGGTCCAGAGTAAAATCCACAGAGGATTTGACAGGGAGTGGATGGAATGAAGATTTCAGGTAATGGCTCCTCCTCCTCCTCCTCCTCCTCTGCCTGCTCCTCCTGGAATACTTTTTCTCCTTCTTCTCCCAACTCTTCTATTAGTTGCTTCCTCCTTTTTTCCCTCTCTTTCTCCTTCAACTCCATTTGTTTCTTTCTCTTTTCAATTTCTATTAATCTCTTTTTTAAAAGAGACATTAAGAAGATATAAAAACATCTGTAACTCACATTCATGCATTTATACTATTGGGGATAGACAAAGAAAGTAGAAAGAAGATAGAAAAATGCACAGTTCTGATATAACCAATAACGCCATTTAAAAATAGTTATCGATTTGGGGAAATATTTTTATTATTAGAATGTTCAAATCATTGGAATGACTATCATTTCTGTTTTACTCCCATCAATCCTGGTTTTATAGAAATTATTTAGTCATTTTTTTCCTAATAAAGAAGTTAAATACAGTTTCTCAAAGAGCTTATCACTGTCAACTGTGAATTAGGCAAACTGAAATAATCCACAAGAAAAGTTGTTTCCAACATTAGTAATCTGTGATTTAGGCCCTCACCATCTATCAACTGGCCATTGCAAAAGACTCCTAACACTGGTTTCTCTACCTCCCATCTTTCACCTCTTCATTCTGTTTACCCTTCAAAATCATCTTCTTAATTTATACAATCTCATCACAACAGTCCCTTCCTCAAAAACTCACAGTTGATCCCAATGGTCTAGGAATTAAACTGAACATCTTGGCTAGCATTAAAGAGCACATGTGCTGGTTAGACTCTTGTCACATCCCTGCACAATTGTATCTATCAGCTTCACTAGTCCATTCTTCATTTCTTAAAAACACCAAAAACGCTCACAACTCTGCCTTCCCTCAGGATGTTCTCTCAGCCTTTAGTGCCCTTCTCTCCATTTTCATTGTGTCAAAATCCTTCCCATTTTTAAAGTTAATGTCACCTCCACGCAGCCATCTTTCACCACCACCCCCCACCCCTTCATCAGAATCGTATCTCCTTCTCTCCTTCCTTCTGTACACTCCAGGATACCGTGTGTGTGTGTGTGTCTGTGTGTGTCTGTGTGTGTGTGCTTGCGCTTTAGATGAAGGTTTACAGAGCAAATTAGTTTCTCATTAAACAATTAATACACATATTGTTTTGTGACATTGGTTGTCAACCCTGTGACGCATCAACACTCTCCCTTTCTCGACCTTGGGTTCCCCATTTCAATTCGTCCAGCTTTCCTGTCCCCTCCTGCCTTCTCGTCCTTGCCCCTGGGCTGGTGTGTCCATTTAGTCTCATATATATGGTTGAACTATGTGCATTATTATTTGTTTTACGGGCCTGTCTAATCTTTGGCTGAAAGGTGACCTCAGGAGTGACTTTAGTACTAAGTTAAAAGGGTGTTTGGAGGCCTTACTCTCATGGTTTCTCCAGTCTCTGTCAGACCAGTAAATCTGGTCTTTTTTCGTGAGTTAAAATTTTGTTTTACAGTTTTCTCTGACTCTGTCCAGAACCCTCACTGTGATCCCTGTCAGAGCAGTCAGTGGTTGCAGCCAGGTACCACCTAGTTGTGCTGGACTCAGTCTGATGGAGGCTGTGGTAGTTGTGGTACATTAGTTCTTTGGATTAATCTTGCCCTTGTGTCTTTAGTTTTCTTCATTCTCCCTTGCTCCAGTGGACACCCTTAGGATTCTTTTCTTTGTATTTTGGTATTTATTCACATCTAAAACAGTTGGCTGCTTTCTTACAAGATTATATATTCCTTAAGGTCTGGGACTATATCTTATTCTTCTGCGTATTTCCCAGCACATTGTTGTTGTTAGGTGCCGTCGAGTTGGCTCCAACTCGTAGCAACCCCATGTACAACAGAATGAAAACCTGCCCAGTCCTGCGCCACCCTCACAATCATTGTTGTGCTTAAGCCCATTGTTGCAGCTACTGTGTCAGTCCATCTCATTGAGGGTCTTCCTCTTTTTCGCTGACCCTCTACTTTACCAAGCACGATGTCCTTCTCCAGGGACTGGTCCCTCCTCATAACATATCCAAAATATGAGAGACGAAGTCTCGCCAACCTTGTTTCCAAGGAGCATTCTGGCTATACTTCTTCCAAGACAGGTTTGTTTGTTCTTTTGGCAGTCCATGGTATATTCAATATTCTTTGCCAATACCATAATTCAAAGGCATCGATTCTTCTTCAGTCTTCCTTATTCATTGTCCAGCTTTCGCACGCATATGAGGCAACTGAAAATACCATGGGTTGAGTCAAGTGTACCTTAGACCTCAAACTGAAATATTTGTTTTTTTAATACTTTAAAGAGGTCTTTTGCAGCAGATTTGCCCAATGCAATACATCATCTGATTTCCTGACTGCTACTTCCATGGGCATTGATTGCGGATCCAAGTAAAATGAAATCCTTGAAAACTTCAATCTTTCTCCATTTATCATGATGTTGCTTATTGGTCCAGTTGTGAGGATTTTTTTTTTTTTTTAAATGTTCAGGTGTAATTCATACTGAAGGCTGTAATCTTTGATCTTCCTCAGTAAGTGCTTCAATTCCTCTTCACTTTCAGCAAGCAAGGTGTGTCATCTGCATATCACAGGTTGTTAATGAGTCTTCCTCCAATCCTGATGCCATGTTCTTCTTCATACAGCCTAACTTCTTGTATTATTTGCTCAGCATACAGATTGAATAAGTATGGTGAAAAGATACAACCCTGACACACACCTTTCCTGACTTTAAACCACGCAGTATTCCCTCCTCAGCACATAACACAGGATATTTTGTATTCTAAAGAAAGGAAAAACATTAGAAGATACTGCTTCAAGGATATCTCATACCAGAATCTTAGACTTGACACTTGTGAAACGGAAACACTTTATGTTCATGTCTTTGATTTCATAGGAAACTACATCATGATCTTCCTCATCCTCATTTACGGTTGGAAGTGGAGCTTCAAGAATGTAGCCATTCTCACAGATAATCAGTAGAGTACTTTCAGGCTTAAAAAAAAAAAGAAAAGATTAAACATCATTTACAGTTGGGCAAATTTTTTGAAGCATAGTTCAAAAGATTATAAATCAGGGAAAATAAAATTGCTACATATATTGAGCGTTTTTTCAAAAGATATTTAATTCCTCACTGGTAATAAGTCAAGCTGAGATTTTTCTGTATTCAAAATTAGGCTTATATTTGTTTCCTTTATAGATACCAGAACATTTTTTGAACCAAAAATATGGTTATGAAGTTTTTAGACAAAAAAGGAAGGGTATTAAAAATAAGAGTGGCAAGGAAAATCTGCGGTGTGTGGATGGCATATTCTGTCTGAGCCTCCTTTGAAGGCTCATTCACCATCTGCCTGATTTCATTAAATGTGGATGTTCCCAAGGATTTTTTTCCTCTTCCCTCTTCTCTTCTCTCTATAAACTCTCCCTGGAAAACCTTATAGACAACCCAGCCTTCATTATCAGTCACATGCAGTTAGATTCCAAATTAATCTCTCCAGCACAGATCTCCCTCTTGAGCTTCAAAACCACATATTTAACGTATGGGAAATCCCATCTATATATTCCTCAGCACAGTGTTCAATATGTTTATTCATTCATTCATTCATTCACTCAGTTACTTCATTCTACAATTATTTATTATGTACCTACTATGTACCTGGCAAGGAGCACTGGTTGCTCAGTGGTTAAAGCACTTGACTGCTAACTGAAAGGTCAATGGTTCAAAACTACTAGCAGCTTCATGGGAGAAAGATGTGGCAGTTTGCTTTCATAGAGATTTACAGCCTTAGAAACCCTATGGGGTCGCTATGAATTGGAATTGACTCAATGGCAGTGGAGTTATGTACTTGGCATTGTGTTAAGTGCTAGAGATAAAATTATAATAAGAAAAATAGGTACAGTCTCTGCCATTATGGAGCCTACCACTCATCATTTAACAAATGTAAATCATAACTGCAACAACTGCCGCAGAGGTGCCATGAGAGCAAGGAGGTGATGCAAGGCCTCCTGAGAGGGTGGGCCCTGAGCTTTGAGCTGAAGGATGAGCAGAGGATAAGTACAGGATGGCTTAGGGAGCATGTGAGGGAGCATTCAAGCAGTGGAGCCCCATGTACAAATGTCATGTATCAGGAGGAAGCTGCACATTAGAGAAACTGGAGGAAAATCTGTGTGTCTGGAGCACCAAGAGCAAAGTGTGCATGCATGGCAGGCAGGATGGGAGGACAGAAGTACAAATGGTAAAAGAAGAGGTGGGTGGTCATGCAGTGCCCTGTAGGCAAGGCGAGATGTTGATCTTTAGCTTAAGAACAAGAGAAAGTCTTGAGGGGCTAAAAGCAGAGATATATAATCAGTTACACATTTTGAAAACATTGTTTTGGCCACACAGTGGAGAATAAATTGAGCAGAGGGGAGGCAACTATAGTAGTCTAAGACGGTGATAGCTTAGACCAGGGCGGTGGTAGTGACGATATATAAAATTGGACAGATTTGAAGATATTTGGGAGGTAAAAATCAATAATCTATCTTGAGGATGCTATGGATGATGGAAATACTAATATTAGCCCTCAGATACTTGAATGAAACTGTTGTATAAATGATGATGACATTTACTAATATAAGGAATACCGGAGCATAAGAGGATTGGGGTGGGATGATCGTAGATTGGTTTGGACCAGTTTCATTTAAGCTGCGTTTGAGTCATGTAAGTAGCAATGTCAATTAGGAAATCAAATATACAGATATGGACCTAGAGGAGAAGTCTGGACTGTCTATATAAATTTGGAGTTATAAGAAAGTTGTTGGCTTGGATGGTATCACCTAGGGCAAGAGTACAGAGGAGAGAAGAAACTGAGATGGAGCCCTGGGAAACTTTAACACTCAGTGTTGAAGGAGACTGAGAAGGAATGACAAGATGTGGAAGAGGGAATCTGAAGAGCATAGTGTCACAAAAGTCTAAGGGAGATGGTGTTTCAAAGAGGAAGGAAAAGCCAACAGGATAAAAAGTCAAGAAAGATAAGAACTAAAAATGTTAAATGGATATCACTGGTGTCCTTAGAAAAGCTGATTTGGTGGAATAAAGAGACTAGAAGCTAGATAAGAGCACGTAAAGGAGAGAATGAGATGTAAGAAAGTGGAGTCTGTGGGAAAAGTCAGTGAGCTGAGGAGAACATGAGGCCAAGGAAAGTTGGGGTTTTCTTTGTAAGTGGAGAAACTTTAAAATATTGATGAAAATCATTTAGTAAACAGGAGAGGTTAACTTTATATGATAGAAAAAAGAAAAATAATGTGAAATCTTGAAAAAAGTGGAAGAGAGTGAAATATAAAGGATAAGAGGCAGAATTTGCCTCAAGTAGGAAGGGAGACAGCTCCTCTGTTGTAAGGATAGAATGTTATGTTGGGTACTGGGAAGCTGGAGTTTCTGCCTGAGTTTTGTCCTAGCTTTTCTATGGACTAAGTGATGCTTGAGAGTGAGAGTGCAAGTGGGAGTCTCGAAGTTTTGAAAAGAGGAGAAGTTTTGACATAGTCATTGTGGGTGAAACAGGGAGCTGATAAGAGCAATGTCTAGGATTGCTAAACTATCCCATGGGTTGTGTGGAGGCCATCTGAATCACTAAATTATGAAAGGTTAATCTTCTCTGATGTGTGACTCTTTCTGGAAGCTCTTGGCTGATCACTGTAGGGAAATATAAATCAGTCGGGTGCATTCAGGAATAGGCTTTTGCCAGATGGGTATGAAGAAAACACAGAAGGACAAGGGACATCAGGACATTGAAAGAATGGTATTGATCCTTATTGAAATGAAGAATCATTCAATTTAAGCTCAATATGAAGGGAATGAAGATAAGAGTAGAATGATGGGTTAGAGAAAGCAAAGAGATAAATGAACAAGAGGTCCCTGTGACATCAGAGAACTACTGGAGCAGGAGTAGCCAAATGAACAGGTTGGAAGGGAGAGAGGTTGAGGTTAGAGAGCTGGATATTTAAATAGTTGGTTTTAAGGTTGAGTTCTCAGAAGTGATAATACCATCCAGTGGGTGAGCTGTAAGATCACTGAAGATAAGGGGTTCAGAAGTTCAGAGGCTGATGCTGTTTGACTGATTATCCATATGCTGCTGATAATCAGAATTGCTTTCTGTCGCTGCATTCTACAGCCCCACTGCAGGACCCAGGAGTGGGGCTAATAATTCCAACTGTTATTCTCTACCAGATCACTTCGTTATGTAGTAATTGAGATTTAAGCATAAAGACGAATAATAGTTACTTACATGAGCGGTCGTAGACCACATTAACTGGCAAACAGGTCCAGGAGTAGTAATATAACCTATTGGTTTATAATCCTTTTCTACTTCAAAGAAGAAGACAGTTTGGTCTTTACTCTAAAAGAAGAGAGACAGACCCAACAAATGCATTTTATTATGAAATCTATTCCAGTGAGCAAAAAGAAGCTTTTAATAGCATATAGTATATCCACTGTATACTTATACCTACAGCTCTGAAAATAGGATCATCATACTTACACACGAGATTTTCACAAAACAAAGCCACAATACATATGCCTTCCTATCAATGCATGAAGAATTTACACAGTTATTCTCTTAATTTATGGAAATTCTATTGAAGACCATAACCATGCTAAGAAAAATCACTGAAACTGATTACAAATAAGATGTCTAGCATGATTCTTAGTTAAAATTTTCTATTCATTTTAAGTAAGAAAAGCATTAGAACTAAATTTGTAAGCATGTTTTAAAACATCATGCAGAGACTACCCTGAAAGAATATGAATACAAAGAAAAATATGACTATATTCCTTAGAAAATTAGTATCAGTTAAATAAGGCATGATCAGGTAGGGATATTTACAGGGTTAACCATGAGCTTTTAATAGAAAACAAAAGGAAACATTATTTACCGCTGTGGCTAGAATTTCTCCATCACGTTCATAAGCTAAAGCAGTGACAGGAGCAGTGTGGGGTTTGAAAACCTGTTTCAGTTGGATCTCTGCATCCAAAATTTTCTTCCGTCCTGCAAAAACTGCAAGCTCTTTTGGATCATAAAGTTCAAGAACTCGAACAACCCCATCTTCAAATCCTGCAATAATCTGTGCTCCAGTATAGCTTACCTTGGGCAAAAATTAAATGCAAGGGACTTAAAATTAGTTAAGAAAGTATTGTACTAAACAATAGATAACTGTTTTACTTAGACTTAAGTAATTTAGCACTGGCTGCCCACTGGTAATTCTTTATACGACTGGTAACTTCCATCTATTCTAGGACAGTTCCTGATCACTGCTGACCCTGAGAAGTGTAAGCAATGACAATCAAAGGCTCACTGAACCATGCTGGTAGAGTCCCTACCTACCACATGCCAGGCAGCTGTCATCAGCAACCCAACAGTGAGCATAAACAGTCTCAGCCCCTGCTTTCACAGAGTTTATGGTTTAGTGGAGGGGACAGACATTAATCAATCACATAAATGAGTGTGGACTTACGAACTAAGTGCTAAAGGAAAGAAACATATTCTCTGAGAGCATATAATAAAGAAAGCAGACCTAGACTGAGGGCTTCCCTAAGGAAGAGATGGTGGAGCTGAGATCAGAAGGATGCTGTCTTAGTTATCTAGTGCTGCTATAACAGAAATACCACAAGTGGGAAGCTTTAACAAACAGAAATTTATTTTCTCACAGTTAGGAGGTTGGAAGTCCGAATTCAGGGCGCTGGCTCTAGGGGAAGGCTTTCTCTCTCTGTCGGCCCTGGGGGAAGGTCCTTGTCTCTTCAGCTTCTGTTCCTTGGTTCCGTGGTGATCTTCATGTGGCTTGGCATCTATCTTTCCCCTGTCTGCTTGCTTGCTTGCTTATTTAGTCTTTTTTGTATCTCAAAAGAGATTGACTTAAGACACTCCCTACACTAATCCTGCATCATTAACATAACAAAGAAACACTATTCCAAAATGGAATTATAACCACAGGTACAGAGGTTAGATTTACAACACATATTTTTTGGGGGGACAATTCAATCCATATCAGATGCCCAGGAGTTAACTAGGTAAAGGAAGGTGGGAAAAGGATTCCTGGGAAAGGAAGTCATTTGTGCAAAGGGCCTGTGGCAGAAAAGGACATAACTTAGGAAAAGTTACAGTCTGACTAGAGCAGACTGGGTGAGGGAGTAATGTTTCCATAAGAAGCTGGAGAGAAAAAGAGGCAGATCCAGATCTCGAAATGCCTTACATGTCCCATTAAGGACTGTCCTTATCCCAAGAGCAATGATAAGCCATCAAAGTCTTTTTAGGTGGGGGAGGGGGAGTTGACATGATCAGATTTGCTATTTCAAAAAAGTCATCTTAGCTGCAGTGTGAAGAATAGAGCTGAGATGGCCTAGAGAATATCAAAGGAGACCTTTGGGAAGGCCTTTTAAGAGAGGTCTGTCACACTCCCAGAGAATGATCATGGTCACATGGTCTGAGGTGGTGTAGTAGAGATGAGAGGAAGTGGACATATTTGAGAGAGATTTACAAGGCATAATGGATCAATTTGGTGATAGTTGGATATGGGGGAGGATGCAGAAGGCAGTGTCAAAGATGCCTGATGGAGCCATTTACCAAGACAGGAAACACTGAAAGAGAGCCATGCGTATGTGTGGTTTGCTGTTGCTGCTATTGTTGTTTTAGAGGGAGTGGTGGCTGGGGGGTGAGCAGAGAATCATGAATTTTGTCTTGGCCATGCTGAGTCTGAGGTATCCTCAAAATCTCAAAATGAAGATGACATATAGTCTGCAGCACAGAGGAGAAGTCTGGGCTGGAGATATCAATCTGCAACCTCTGAACGCACTAAAGCTGCAGGCTTGGAAGGCCTTCAGAAGGGTAAGCATCTAGGTATCCTTCAGAGCCAAGTGACCATCCCTGAGTCCAGGCAGGTTTGGACTTCAGAATAGGAAAATTGCACTCCACAGAGTGTCTTCGACATTTCTAAGTGTCTAAAATGTACTAGTATCTGTCAAGGCACTGGAGGTTCAATGAAGAATAAGGCAAAGTTGCCACCATGAAGAACAGAGAGTACAACAGGAAACAAAGACAACAGAGCAAATAATGTCAGTACTCTATGAAAAGTACTATAAGAGAGGTATGCACACGGTCCTGGAAAAAACTATCACAGAGTTTTTTCAAATTCTCTGCTTGAAGGTGGGGTCAAGGAGAGTATGCAGAGGAAGTGATGATTGACCTGAGATGAGTCATAAAGAATGATGTGGAGTCTTCCAGAAAGGCAAGGGGGTATGGAGAAAGAGCACTCCAATTCTAGCATAATCTCCATATGATCATTACTCGGATGTCTGGCTAAAAAAGGAAACTTTCTATGGATATTGCACAACCATCTGAATAAATGTTTCAATTACCTGGGCTGTATTTTAAAAACCTCAAGTAAGAGTATACATAGATTTGGACAAAGAATGTGCCAGGTTCGGCAATCCTAATACTCCGTGGTTTCTACTTATCCCAGCCTCATCATTTTTCTGGCTGTGTTCCCTGGCATGACTTCTCCTTCTGGTCTTGATCCCATCATGATATTCCTCTCCATCCCAGCCATTTGCACATCTGTTTTGGGCCTGGAACATTTTCTCTTTGATTTAAACCCAAAACTTTAAAGATAAAACAACTCCCCAAGGCATTTTTAAAACATGGTTACAAATTCTTTGACATGTCTTCCATGAAGAGATGAGGCTTAAGTCCCCTTCCCTTTAATCTGGGTGGGGCTTGTGACTGGTCCAAATGATAGAGTATGGTAGAAGTGCCACTACGTGGCTTCTGAGGTGAGATCACAAAAGGCCATGCACCTTCCACCTTGTTTGTTGGAACACTAGCTCTTGGCGCCATGTAACAAGTGTCACTACCCTGAGGCCACCATGCTGTGATGAAGCCCAAGCCACATAAGCCACATGGAGAGGCTATTATGTAGGCCCTCCAGTCAACAGTCCCAGCTTAGCCCAGCCTTCACGTCACCCAAGCCCAGGTGCCAGACTAGTAATAACTTTAGATGATTCCAGGCCCCAATCACTCAGGTCTTTCCAGCTAAGACCTCAGACATTGTGAAGTGGAGACAATTCATCCTTGTTGTGACCTGTCGGAATTTCCAATTCACAGATTATATGAGCAAAATAAAATGATTGTTGTTTTATGTCACTGCACTTTGGGGTAGTTTATTACATAGCAATAGATAATTAGAACAAATGCTTATGCTTGCCTCATGTTTCCTCCCATAGCTCTTAACATTACCTAACATACGACATATTTTATTATTTATTTTGTTTATTGTCTGTCTCTGCCCCTACCTCCCACTAGAGGACAAGGTTCATGAGGGGAAGTATTTTTGTCGTTTTTGTTCAGTGCTGCATTCCCAGAATCTAGACTAAAGCCTGGCACATGGTAACATTGTGAGCACTCTGAAAATACTAATAGGATGGATGTGTCTTGAGTCAGATAGACAGATACACAAAGTTCTTTCGTATAATTGCTTTATAACGTCTTAGGCTGGGTTCTCTAGAGAATCAAAACGAGTGAAGCATATATATATATATACAGAAAGAGAGAGATTTATCTCAAGGAAATGGCTCACATGGTTGTAGAGTCCCAAATCCATGGGTCAAGCATCAGGTTCAGGCTCCTCCTGACTCATGCAGCTGCAGGGGCTGATGAACCCAAGATCAGAAGGTCAGATGGCAGGCTACTGGCTCACAGGCTGTGGAGGCTGATGAATTCCAAGATCAGCAGGCAATATAGCAGGCCCCTGGCTCAAGTCCCAAGACCGGAGCTCAGATGATGACGAGCCAGATGCAGCATCCAAAGCAAGTTAGCGAACTTTGCCAGAACATCCACATATATTGGATGCAGGCCATACCCCTGAGGGAACGCCCCTTACCACAGACTGGCTGATCATATCAGATTATATCATGGAGGATGACTACATCATTACATAACTGCCAAACCACTGAGAATCATTACCCAGCTAAGCTGACTCACAGCCTTAACCATCATATAATATGATACTACTAATAACCTGCAAGCAGCATAAAAAAACAGAATTTTCATTAAAAACAAGGCCAAAATCACAACAATCATGAGGTTATGGTATGATTTCTATCACATTCTGAGTGAAATAAACTAGCTGAAATTTTTTTCATCTCTAAAACTTAGAATTAGAAAATACATTTCCAGGATACAAGATAAACATTCAAAAATCAGTTGGATTCCTATACACCAGTAAGGAGAACGATGAAAAGGAAATCAGGAAAACAATACCATTTTCA
>NW_004443962.1:20848668-20854398 GCF_000243295.1 Trichechus manatus latirostris | reverse complement strand
AAAAAAAAAGGTTGAGAAGTTAGAGGGTTAATATGTTGTGGGGTTGTTAACCAATGTCATAAAACAACATGTGTACTACTGCTTCATGAGGAACTATTTGTTCTGTAAGCCTTCACCTGAAGTACAATAAAATATAAAAAAAAAAAAAAGAAAATATATTTCCAAGAAATAGCACTGATACACCATATTTACCAAAAAATTCTGGTAGAAGTTCATTAGAACAATAAGCTTACCAGTTGGGGTACCCAGGTGAGGGCAGTACCACCTTCTTTGAAGTTTATCTGAGTCAGAGGAGTTTTGCTAGCAAAATCATAGATTCGAACAGAGCCTATAGAAAGATAGTTTTAGAAGAAATATATTATGTACACAATATCTTTTAAAATAATCTTGGCTCCCTTCACATTTTGAGTATTATGACAAGAAATTTCATAATTAGCTAAATCAACTGATAATCCAATAAAAACCCCAAACCCGTTGCTGTGAAGTCAATTCTGGCTCATAACAACCCTGTAGGATAGAGCAGAACTGCCCCATAGGGTTTCCAAGGAGAAGCTGGTGGATTTGAACTGCCCACCTTTTGGTTAGCAGCAGAGCTCTTAACCACTGTGCCACCAGGGCTCTGATAATCCAATAGCTTTCGTTTAGTCAAAAATTTTCCATGTACACCCTCAGTCAGGTAATTTATAAAAATTAATACTAAAGAAGCCAACTGATGATGGTAGGTGCATCCATCTCACCTTGCACACACAGTCCACACAGATTTGCCAGAAGTCGAGAAGGAAGGAATGGAAAGAAAAGGAATAGCACAAATGTAGAAAACCCACAATGAATAGCATTTTCATGACTAGCTTACTGATCGCATCCTTGTTTCAACCTCCTGCAATAAGCCTGGCTGCTATATTTGGTGCCCTCCCTTCCACAACAGCTTACCTCACTTGTATCAAGAGGCTTCCCTTTTGGAAAAAAAAATCTCAAATGCTTTTAATCAAACACATATTTTTAAAAAATGCATTAAAAACAAAACAAAAAAGCCCAGAGAGTTCCTACTTACAGTCCAAGGAAGTAGTGGCCATGAGGTAGGTGAGAGGAGAGACAGCCATGGCTTGGATAGGTCCAGAGTGGAAGGAAAAGAGGCATTCTGGATCCTGGGTCTAATAATAAACACAGACAGCCTGCTCGATCTCAGAGAGAAGTTAACACAGAATCAAGGTCAAGTGTAAAGAAATGCAAATACAACCCTGTAACAAGTGTGTGATTTTATTTCAATAAAAAGAAGAGAAAGCATCATAGGTTAGAAACAGCCTTGGACTTTGGAATTAGGAGAACCAAATGGAATCCTGGCTTTGCACTTGAAGGCTGTGTAATGTTGCACAAGTCACTTTAAATCCCAGTTTCCATGCCTTCATCTCTAAAACAAGATGAGGGCAACAGCCCAGCCTTCTGAACAGAACAGCTGTGAGGATCACATGAGGTAATGTAAACAAAAATGGCACATGTTTATGAAAACTGTAAAGCTCTGTATAATGCTAGGCACTGCCACTTTTCTGTGTATTCTGCTCTGAGATAGGTCCTTTTTTTGAAAGTCTAAAATCAAAGCTTAGAGAAAGAGCATTCTAAGGAGACCTGTGTGTTGAGCAAATTTTTTATGGGAACAACGACCAAATATGGAGAAAATAAAGCACCTTTTAAATAACAGAGGTTTTTACTATGAAAGATAGGGAAAAATAGAAAAAATAGGTAACTCACAATATTTGAAAAACTAAGGTCAAGCTTCCATATGGCACCACTGGCATCCTAAAAAAAATGAAATAGCTGATAATATTTTCCATTATCATTTTGAACTTTTATCAAACTGAAAATTTTACCAAACTAAAAATTTTCTTCTCATGATTTAATTATAGTAAGGACAAACAGTGATACCAAAAGTTTACATATAAATACTCTAAAGTGTGACCAAACTTTAACAAAAGCGACTTCTATATATCTTAGAACAAAACCATACAATAAACAAAGCAATCTCATTATGCTTATAAACTCGCTGTTGTGGAGTCAATTCCGATTCATAGCGACCTTATAGTCAGTTTAATATAATAAATATGTTCCTAACTGGTTTTCTTTGTTTAAAATACAGGTCAATTTTATGCCAAAATTCAGGAACTCTTTACTGAAGTATTAACAGTAGCCTTAATAGTAAAAAGGATTATAACTGACGATGGATTATACTACTATTTTAATTTTATACCCAGTAACTTCAATGAACCAAGAGAGAAGAATGCAATTTACCTGAGCCAACCAAAAGTTATTTCCAGGTTCCTCCATTTTGATCATAGAGAAGAGTCTGACATTTTTGCCTACTTGAAGCTCATTCATAGGCTCGATCTCCACCAATCCAGAGTCATCAACAGCATCAGCAGTGTCTATTGTCTCAAAATCCCAGATCTTGTAAAATTAGAAAGAAAATACTTGTAATCAGTCAGTAGATTCTGAATATTATTTTCTAAGCCAGAAAAAAAAGCTGAGATTTTGCTCTAAACTGGGGGATAACAAATTATTATAGTGTCCTTTCTATTTATAGAGATTAGTAAGAAAGTACAGCCTTGCCTTAGACTTTTAATTTACTCAAAGGAAACTTCATTTCAAGGTTTCTGTCAAATTGTTCTGCGTCTAAAGTGGCCATAAGGAATAAATGGTTCTGCTGTCCAGCTAAGGCATCATAACGAGCCCTGCTTAATACAGACTGGTACCAGCATCAGTACCAGTTGCCATAGAGTCAACTCTAACTCACGGTGACACCTGTAGGCTCCTAGAAAGGGGAAATAGACCTGCCTGCTTAAAGAGTCAAGGGCTATCTACATTACAAGCAGACTATCTACATACAGATGATATCGCCTTTAGGAAATATTTCTCTTCCTTAATACCAATTTAGACTCCACCACCTCAGATGAAAGGTCCCTGGGTGACACAAATGTTTGCACTTGAATACTAACCTGAAGGTCAGTGGTTTGAACCCACCCAGCAGCACCACAGAAGAAAGGCCTGGCAAACAGCTTCCATAAAGATTACAGCCAAGAAAACCCTATGGAGCAGTTCTACTCTGTAACACACCGGGTCGCCATGAGCCAGAATCAACTCAACAGCAATGGGTTTGGTTTTGCCTTTTTTTTTTTTTTTTTTTAATCTCAGATAAGGATTGATTTTCCTCGGAAGAGGAGATCAGAATACTACAGTAAGAATGAGGAGCGCAGCTTCACCTCACTGTGGCAGACAGACTCAGAAGGACTCCCTCTGTGAAGTGCCAAAATCCACCCTGGATAATTCTAATGACTCACCCTGCAATTTTATTCTAGGCTGAATAACTCAGACTTTGGGAAAGAAACTTCCAAGGATTGAGGTTGGTCCATAGATTAGCCTGGTGGGCGAGAGGGCAAGATCCCAGTGACAGACTAACCCTTGGGAGTTGCGACGGGTTTTTCCTAAAGAGCAAGAGGTAGACATTGAAGAGATGAGGGTGGACTTTGAAAATGGGAAGCAAGCTTAGAAACTTGTGGTATCCACAAAGGGATGCCCTGTGAAATATTTAACTTTTTCTCTTGAATTTTCCTCCATTTGATATTTTGACATTTTTAAGTGACATATATTTTGGAAGGGTAGTGAATATATTGTATGACAAAATAAAGACCATAAAAGATCTTATCAGAACAATGAGTGAATCTAACAAGATGAACTTTAATATTGTAAATGTAAAGATCTATAGTTAGGCTCAAAAAGCCAACGGTAAGAGGACAGACAGATAAGGCTTAAAGAAAATATACTGGTCACAGCAAGCCATAGTAAGCACAACAGGTGTCAACAGAGTCACCAGACTATTACAAAATGCAATCTTCCTTCTAATAATACTTCTTAAAGGATGTCAACCAAACTCTACTGCTTTCTTATGAAAGATCCGAGTAGGGACGTGGACCAATGGGACCGCAAGGCAGATCACAACATCACAGGTTTGCCAGCAGCAGCAGGGTACACATACACAAGGAAGGTGCCATGCAGGGCTGGGGGAAGAAAAGATGTGCCAGAACAGCAACCGAGGGGGCACGGATGCCAGAGCAACGTTCCAGCTTAGCCCAGTGCCCACAGGTGAGTTCACAGGCAATCCCTATCAGCTCCCATCTGAGTGTGAAGAGCAACGAGAGGTTAGCATCCATGGGCAATCCTGTCAGCTCACCTCTGAGTGTATTTCTAATTGATAACCTCAGTAAAAATAATGAATGAATGTTTGGCACTTTCATCCCTAGAAAATGACCAGTTCCTAACAGGTACTTTGGAAGGACATATGTGTCCACTGTTAATATCATGCTAACATAGGTTTTCATTTTCTGAAGCAATTATTTCAACAATAGAACCAAAATAACAAGATATCCCCTCAGAAGGTTTTAGTAAATTCATTTCGACAACATTTAAATATTTACCACAAGAGAAGCTTTGTTTAAAATGAGTTGGTCCTGGGAGTAAATGACCACTGATCCCCTTCATAAAGTGATTTTTGTGAGAAAAATAAATCTGATAAAGCCACTTGGATGATTTGTAAGCCATAGGTGTGGGTGCTACTGTCCAACAGTTAAGAAAGCTTACCCGAATACATCCATCTGACCCAACAGTGATAACTTCACCCTCATCCAGCATTATCTGGTTAATGGGACCATGATGGCAAGACTTCCTTGCAGCACGACAGAGCTCCACTTTGATGAGGCCTGCTTCCCAGAGCAACATATTACCCCACTCTGACCCTGAGAGCACCTGGCAGGTATGGGAAAAGAAAGGACTATGCATAAAACAGAAAATGCTTCCAATAGGAGGTAAGAAACATTTTTAAAATATTATTTTCTGTGATTATGAAAGTAAAAGAAACAGGAAAAAATAAGGAAATATAGACATGTAAACTCACTACCCCAGAAATAACCACTAATCACATTTTGATATATTTCCTTCTAGAGTTATGCATATGTTTACGTAATTGTGATTAAGCTATCCATTGCTGGTAATGTTTCAACTATATCTATAATAGATTTCTTTGTACATCTCTTAAGGACATAATCCAGGAGTGGAATTACTAGGTCAAAAATTAAAGACATATTAGTGTTCTGGATAGATAAGTTACTACTTTTTAAGTGTGATAATATCAAATTTTATAAAATGTTTGGTAAATTGTGAGGCCATTGCTAAACTGAGCAAATTATAGCATAACAGCATCTAATTTCAGACAAAGATAATCATCTGGAACTACCTCAAATAAATCCATTTAATCCAGCATTTCTCAAGGTATATACTACTAAACACTAGTTCTTAGGGTGTTAACAGGTGTTACATAATAAATAATATCTACTGAGTATTGACTCTGTGCCAGGCACTGTTTGAGTACTTCACACATTTTAAATTATTTAATCCTGAACACCGTAAGAACAAGGTACAGTTACCAAAGATACCATATAGAGTTGTGCAGGCTGGGCAGTGCATTTTCCCAGAAGGGGCACCTTTTTCTCGTTCACACAAAGCAACCGCATGGGCCAATGGTAGCCCTGACTATCATTACCCTCATTTTACAGATAAGGCAATTGAAGCACAGACAGTGAAGGAACTTGCCCAAAGTCACCCAGAGGAGTCAGGATTCAAATCCAGTCACTGTGGCTCTAAAGCCTCCATCCTGACCCATTGCAGTAACTGCCTCAGAAGGCAGGT
>NW_004443962.1:20841820-20848135 GCF_000243295.1 Trichechus manatus latirostris | reverse complement strand
TGCATCATCTGTCCAGTGACTAAAGCCACCAAAGCCTACAAGGCATTCCTTTCTGAACTGTCACCCATGTCTAGCTTCCCTTTTCCATTTGTCCTGACAGAAGTCTAGGCTCTCATCCTCTCTTCTTAGATGACACCAACAGCTTCCCTCTGAGCTCGCCTTCCAGGCCCCAGGCTTTCCTTCCTCTATGGCTGGCATTTGTGGCCAGATTTACCTCACTCTTTAATTTGCACCTCTACTCTTCAAATGTACAATAGTTATGACTGGCTGTTCAACTCCTCATATAACAGGACCCCACCATGTTACTCACCCTCATTTCTCACTCTTTCCCAGCATAAAAGTGTTTTCTTTTGATCTACTCTCTAAATGTGTAATATTTATTTCCAGCTCTGAACATTTCCTTTTGTGGCTCTCCCATTTAAAATGGCTTCTTTCTCCCCTATAGCTACACAAACTCTATTGAATCTTTTAAAGATATATCTTATACCACATTTTTCATGAGGGTTGTACTCATTTCCATTTTAGCTGAATCCTTACAGTATTCAGAATTTGAAGCTGGAACAATCTGCCATTATTTTATAGTCTGGATATACAGTTTAGCTAGCATCCAAAGATCTTTGTTTCCTCCTATACACCATACTTTCGAATTGAGACTATTCCACCAGTAAGCTATTTGTTCCTTAAAGGTAGCGTAATACTTGTGTGCCAGTATTTACTTATAAATATGATCACAAACAATACTATAGAACTCATCCCAATAGGAAACTAAACACAGTACTAATGAAAAACTGATTCTAATTAACTATCATTTCAGACAATATGCCTATAAATTTTGTAAGAGGAAGAAAGTAAACGAACGATATTAAACAATAAACTAACAGATTGAAGTTGCAGTGTTGTAGATGCCTCTGTAAAGTGGCTCAATCTTTCTGAAGAATAATTTGACAATAAAAACAAAAGCCACGAGATTGTATATAACCTTTGACCCAGTAAATCCTCTCAAAATATCACGGCAAAGAAAATAAGAAGAAAGACAAACATTGGTGATTCCATGACATAATCAAAAGTAACAACTATGTCACTATGTCATTATGTTGATATATGAAAATGTCTGCACATTTCATGTGTATGTGATATTTAGTAAAAAAAAAAGAAATGGAAAATTATATGCACATATGGATTGTCAAAATTTCAAGGAAACATATCAATTAAAATTGATTGATAATCTAAGAGGTTTTATAGATAAGAATTAAATGTTCATTATATTTATAATTACAGTATCTGCTATTACTAATGGATAACATTGGAGGAGCTTTTAAGAATGTATAATGGATAAAGATATATATAAGTATGTATGTATATATACATCAGTTGCTCACCTTCCCATCAGGGAGCTCCATGTAGCCTTCTATATCAGTAGTAGCTGTTTTGCCAAATCGACCCAGATACCCCTGCAGCTTAAGACCAGTAAATGTTAGAGCCATTTCCCAGAACCTGCAAACCAAGAAACAGATTGAATCTACCTGAAAGAAATGTTGTTTATTTTTATTTTAACATGATCCAAGCATTAAATATTTCATAGTCATTTATATATTATTTCATTCATTCATTCATCCAATTAATATTTACTAAGTATCTAAACCCAAAACCACTTGCTGTCAATTCCAACTCAGAGCAACCCTTTTGGACAGGGTAGAACTGCCCCATAGGGTTTCCAAGGCTGCAATCTTTACGGAAGCTGACTGCCACATCTTTATCCCACGGAGCGACTGGTGGGTTCAATCTGCCGACCTTTCAGTTAGTAGCCGAGTGCTTAACCACTGCACCACCAGGGCTCCTCACTACCTGTTAGGCAACATGAATTAAGCAGTGAACAAAATAGATTAAAAAATCCTGCCTTCGTGGGTCTTATATTTTAGACCTCTGCTGTCAAATGCAGTAGCCACTAGGCAGTGTGGCTATTTAAATTTAGATTTAAAGTAATTAACATTAAATAAAATTTAAAATTCAGGTTTTCAGTCAGACTAGCCAATTTCAAGTGCTCAATAGCCACATGTGGCTAGTGGCCACCATATTGGAGAGTACAAAACATTTCCATCCTAGCAGAAAGTTCTATTGGGCAACTTTGTTTTAGAAGATGTAAAACTTTCCTCCAAAATTCTAACTTACTACTTGCATGACTTTGAGTGATTTTCTTGATCACACCATGCCTTCATTTCCTCATGTATAAAATGGAAATATTATAAGATTGTTGAAAAATCCTTAGAACAGTGCCTAACACATAAAAACAATCAATAAATGTTAGATTAAAAAAAAAAAAAAAACTCGTTGCCTTAGAGTCAATTCCGACTCATAGCGACCCTATAGGACAGAGTACAACTGCCCCATAGTGATTCAAAGGAGTGGCTGTGGATTTGAACTGCCAAACTCTTGGTTAGCAGCCACAGCTCTTAACCACTGCACCACCAGGGCTCCAAATGTTAGATATTACTAGCATTTTCTTATTAATAGTCTGAACGAATAAAAGGTCCAAGCGATGAAGACTTTGTCAGAAAAAGAATCTGGCCTACCCAGCTAGACCTAAAATCAATGATGGAAGGAATCAACAAGTGAATAACATGAAGCCAAAAGCCTAAATGGCCAACATCCTTCTCTTAGGCTACATTAGGTCCCCTGATCATATGCTTCCATACGCTCTGCTTTTCTCTCCTGGCACTTCACACATGAAATTAGTTGTTCAATGTCTATCTTTTCCCCAAAGATACAGTGCAGAGAAAATATGCACTTTACTAAATGGTGGAGAAGTGTAAGGAATTGGAATTTTTTAGCCTATACCTAGCAAGAATTCCCCCAAGATTTCACTTAAAAATCTGGTCAATTATGCTGTACTTCTAATAAATGAATAAGAATAAAACCAGGTTTAAATGGAATAAAGAGGAATTTAGGATAAATAAGAATGTCTTTCTCATAAATACATACTGGGAATCAAGTTATGAGCAGCTCTGGAGTGGTGGGCTGTTACGCATGAGACAGGATAGAACAAAGATGGAAAAGGACAAAATCATTCCATCCTAGGAAGAGACCGGGATATGATACAGTGAAAAGAGTATGGAATTTAGAGTTCAAAGACCTGAGGTCAAGAGCAGGCTCTGCCACCATTCAGTAACTGAGGGTCCCTTGTCAGGAATGATACTCTTGTGAGTCTTGTTTTACAGATGATGACTTTGAGTCAGAGACATCAAAATGACTTATCCATCATACAATATTGCTCTGAACAACAAATTTAATAGCAGATGTGACAGCTCCATATGAACTGGGAAACACCATGCCAATGCTACTTGTTAAGAAATTGTACAAACTCTTTCAGGAGGTGAAGCCTACAAGAAGGCCGTAGGCTAAATTAAAAAGTCTGTTTTCTTCTGTATAATCTTCAGTGATAAAATCCCACATATCTAGTTTGAAAAGCTACACTACTAGTTAGTTTGAAAACTAACATATTTAGAAATTATCCTAATGTTAACAGCAAGGGCAAAAAAGTCTCCAGCTCTTAGATCCTCTCAGAAAATACTCTGATGATTTCTACTGGCACCTGTGTTGGTCACCCAACCTACTTGATGTGGCCTGTTCCTGAAGTAGTAAGCTGCTCATCATCTTCAGGGTTGAAAGTAACCTTAAAAACTTCCTGGGAAAAAGCTTTTGTCCTCAGTATGGGCTGCTCTTCTTCCCAATACCAGATGGTGAATGTATAATCAGGGCTGCAGCCAACAGACGCCAGCAAGGTGCCATTATAGTTAAAGTCTACATAGGCATATCCCAAGTCAGTACCATCTGGAAGGATGAATGGGAGTCTGATGAGTAGGGGAAACATTTATTTCTTTTCAAAAGTGTATTAACAAAAAACATACAGATAGACAGAGAGAGAGAGATGATAGACAGATGACAGATACATGATAGATAATCAGACAGAGATAGATGGACAGACAGACAGATGGATCTTATATATCTCCTACTGGCTCTGTTTCGCTCCAGAACCCCAGCTGATTCAATAATGTTATATCTTCAGAATTTTGTTAACCTTGAACATGGAATATCTTAAAGATCCTCTTGAACTCACCTCGAAGGATTCTGTATGGCCTCAGAGAAGGATACTCATAGATGATAATATTTGGAGAAGATCCTTTTTCAGCTACTGCGAAGTGAGTTTTATTGGGGTGAACCTATAAAAAATAAGATCTCACTAAAATATTAAAAGAAAGATTTTCATATAAATAGTAGTCCTATTAAGGAGGTATTTGGCATCCAATATTTTGTCATTTTATTTATTAGGATCCACTTTAATACAAGGCTCAGAAGTGGGCATCTGATACTTGATGGATATGATTTAAAATAAAAACTAGAAGAATTCTCATTTTAAGTTTTATTTTCATTAAGACAGTCATTTCTAGCTCTATAGTTTTATTAATTGCCATTAGAAGAGCTAGAACAGTGGTTCCAATCTTCAGTGTGTATCAGAATCACTTGGAGGGTTTGTTAAAACGCAGATTACCATCCCTGCCCCCAGGGTTTCTGATTCAGTTGGTCTGGGTTAGGACCTGAGAATCTGCGTTTACATTTCTAAAGCTCCTAGGTGAGACTAGTGCTGCTTGTCTGAGGACCATGCTTTGAAAACCGCTGAACTAGGCAAACTGCTCCCCCTGCGTGTAAGTCAAGCTAAATTTTTGCATACAAAAATTCATGTTTATAGAGTAAGTACCATCCTAACTAAAAAATGTTCACCTTGGACAAATGTACCACAAATGAACATAAACTTACTAGGAGTGAGAAAGATAGAATGCTGCCAAGCCAGGTGTAGAGGAAAATAGAGTAAACATGGCCTGGATAAACTATTTCTGTCAGCATTTCAAATGATCGCCATTAGTTGGATAGAATTGTATGTTCATTTCTGTTATCTTTGTTCACTGGTATTATCTTTGTCTAATGTGCAAAAAGAAAAAAATGGCTAGCCAAAAAATAGATATAAAATAGGCTATAATAATAAGCTATTTAAAACATATATTCTACTTCTAAAATTATATTTTCAGTTACTGTTTTGCAACTTGTGATTATATGCATAAGGACAAGGAGATTGGTTCTCAGCTATAGATTGCGCTGGAAGTCTGTACCCAAGACAGCGTAGCTCCTTTTTGCCTCCACACATAGGGGCATCGGACCTGCAACAGACTGGCATCCTACTGGCAAGCTGCCTCCAGCTCTTCCATTCAAGTTAATCTCCATCTCTTCAACTTGAAAGAAGATTTGGGTTTTATAGTATGAGGAATGCTTAGTGAGATAATGATAATGCTGATAACAGCTAACATTTATTGAGTGCTTACTATATGCCAACTGATCTTAAGTTTTACATGAATTAATTCCCTTAAATTTCACATCAGCCTTGTGAGCTCAGATATCATTATTATTCCCATCTTATTGATGAGGAAGCTGAGGCACAGAGAGGCCAAGTAATGTGCCCAAGGTCATGTAGCTGTGAGAGATAGGATTCAAGCCAGGTGTCAGAGCCAAGGAGCAAACTAGAGTAAGAAATAATGGATTTCAAAGACATAGATGGAAGTGGGTTATGTCCATATCTATCTAGATCCCAGTTTCCAAAAGGATACTGCATGGGCTGTGTGGTCACAGAACTCTGAATGGGGAATCAAGCAAATCCTTTACCCTTCTGGGGGACTGGGTTCATCCATAGTCAGTGAAGAAGTTTCTGCACTCTCAGATTGGAAGCTGCTATTGAGTTAAGTATCTTGTTTGGTGTTTTGCTTTACTTTTAATAGAGACCTGAAACTAGTAAGTCATTTAATTTACACTCAACCTATAGATTGACCCTATCTTTTCTGGAGGATAGCTTATATGCCACAAAGCACATTTCTCACAGTCTTGCAAAGGTCTTTTCTCAGTCGCAACCAGAAAACTGCTTCAGAAGAGATGAGGTGACACAGACCGTGGAGGAACATCCTCTGTCACTACCCAGCATACATGGAGGAAGGCCTGTGTGCATAATACTGCTCAGAGACCGGGGGAGGAGGATTAGGATCAGCATTCTTGATGACACCAAACCTCTGACTATTGACCTCAAACCAACTTATTTTATAACAAAATAGAAAACAGAAATTTACAAAACTATTGTTGTTAGGTGCCATCGAGTCAATTCTGACTCATAGGGACCCAACAGAACGAAACATTGCCCAGTCCTGCACCATCCTCGCAATTGTTGCTGTGCTTGAGCCCATTGTTGCAGCTATTACAAACTATTACTAGCCCTAAAGT
>NW_004443962.1:20840337-20841088 GCF_000243295.1 Trichechus manatus latirostris | reverse complement strand
ACTACTCCCTGCTAGCTTGGGCCAGCCTGTCAGAACCTCATCAGCCTTTCTGCCAGAAGCCTTCTGCCTCAGCCGGGATGCTGTGGAGTGGGGCCTGTTACCTTCTAGCTCAGTCTGTTTTGCTCACATGTGGCAGGAAGGACAAGAGCAGGGAACTCTTTATTTGGATCATGATTCTCCTAGAAACCCTCCTGACCATCTGATATGGAACTGCTGCTTGAATGAGACCCCAAATCGTCAGTTTCTTCTCCTTTCTCAAGCTCCTCTCACACAGCCTAATCTGAACAGATTACCCTCACAAAACACCAAAGACACCAAGAGGTGTTCTTTGGGACTCCACAGTCAGGCTGTTGGTTACCTATGAAAGCAGATCTAAGGACATCTCCATTTAAGGGGCATAGAGTAGAAAAACACCAAGGAAAAAGCTTCCAGTGGTGTCAAATGTCATAGAGAGGTCAGGTAAGATAGAGTTAGAAAGGTGCTTTTTAGATTTAGCAACTAAGAGGGCACTTCCAGTTGGAGTGATGGGAAAAGAACAGACAGCAGAAGCCTGGCTTTGAAGGGAAGTTCACAAACCAGCAAGTAAGAAGAACATGTGGTTACGGAGGGACCTTTTAGGATGAGAAAAAGTTGATTTAGTATGTTCCTATGCTGAAAACGAAAAGCCTCAGAAAGTAGCAGCTGAAGAAACAAGAAAGGTGACTCATAGGGACAGACACCGAGGAGGTAGAAGTGACAGGTTCCAAATTAC
>NW_004443962.1:20838906-20840237 GCF_000243295.1 Trichechus manatus latirostris | reverse complement strand
TACACGCAAGTCCTTCTGCTAACTGCTCTCAATTATTGAATATAGAATCTATATCTTACCTCCTAAATTTTTATTATATATTTACATCCTGTTGTGTTATATCTAATTATTATTTGAATTATTATTTGTGTGTTTTTCATCTCACTATTTTTGCAGAATAGCAATGTAGTATTTAGTGTGAAAAAACCTGCATGACCTCTATGGGCTCCAGTTTCCTTTTATCTGCAAAATAGGATAATAATATTATTAGCATAATATTAAAATATTGCATGGAGGTGATGTTAGTGAATGCACTGGTTGTCATCATTGACTGTAAAATGCCTTAGAATAAAGACTGTTATGCACCTCATGTGCATCCCATGATACTGCATATGGTGGCAGCCACTGCTCGCTGATCAACAGAATAACAGAATAATCCATCAATAGATAGATTTTTTTCCCTAAATTACAAAGGCTGTTATACCCCAACAACACCAATTCCTCCACCACTGCTACTTCGCAGGTAGGTCTGTTTCTTGGTTTTCAAATCCAGAAGAATCAGTTGGTTCCCAGCTATGTACATCAGGGTACTGCTGTCCAGAAGCTGTAGGTTGGCCCTCTTTCTGCAGTCATAACCGAAGGAATGTCTGAGGGAAAGTTGTTAAGGAAAAGAAGTGCAACAAAGTAACCATCTTATGAACAGGAAAAGTAGTGACATCAGTATATTTTTTTAAATCCATAAAGAGAAATGTAGGCTTGATACATGCTACAACATGAATGAACACTGAAAATATTATGCTGAATAAAATAAGTAAGTCACAAAAGGACAAATTTTATATGATACCACTTATATGAAATATCTAGAATTGGCAAATATATAAAGACCAAAGTTTATTAGTGGTTTCCAGGGGTGGGAGGGAGGGGGGAAGGGGGAACCATTGTTTGGGGGTATTGAGTTTCTATAATGATGATGAAATAATTTGGAAACAGGTGGTTGCACACCATGATGAACAAAATCAATGTCACTGAATTGTACATATAAAAAATGTTGAATTAGTAAATGTACATGGAATGTACAAAGTATGAATCTAGGAAAATTGGAAGTCATCAAAAATGAAATGGACTGCAATTAGTGAGCTGAAATGGACTGGTATTGGCCATCTTGAATCAGGCAATCATATGGTATACTATGCTGGGAACAATAAATTGAAGAGGAATGGCGTCACATTCATCATCAAAAAGAACATTTCAAGATCCATCCTGAAGTACAACACTGTCAGTGATAGGATAATATCCATATGTCTACAAGGAAGACCAGTTAATACGACTATTATTGCAATTTACCCATCAAC
>NW_004443962.1:20822621-20836249 GCF_000243295.1 Trichechus manatus latirostris | reverse complement strand
TAATTCAATAAATAAATGCAATAAGTAAACTAAATGAGGTTAACTTATGAAAAAATTATAGTTGGCAAAATAACTATATATTGTAGTGTATCTTAAGTAGATAGATTCTTATTATACATGAATTTTGTTGGGATCCAAAAGTTGAAAAACATGGGAGAAATTTTTATTTCCTGAGCCCTTGTTCAAAAAACATATTCTAATTTTAGAGGATTCCACTTACTTGTAAGTAAATAAAAATTTTCAGAGAAATAAATCATGTGAAACTTTTAAAAAGAAGAACATGAAGAATGTAAAAATGAAGACAAAATTGTAATTAATGCAGTTTTAGTTGCAAAGTACATACAAATTATAACCAACTATACATAACCCTGGGTGGTGAAAATGGTTAATGCACTTGAATGCTAATTGAAAGTTTGGAGGTTCGAGTCTACCCAGAGGCACCTGGGAAGAAAGGCCTGTCGATCTACTTCTGAAAAACTTATGGAACACAGTTTTACTCTGATATACATAGGGTCACCATGAGTTGGAGTCAACTCAGTGGCAACTGGTTGTTGTTTTCGTTATACATAACCAGCTATACTCATCTCATTACTTAGTAGTTAAATTGAGAAAGAGTTTTTCTGAATCTATATGTGATCCAAAGGTTTAGATGAAGTTATCTGGGCTTCATGGAGAACGTCTGGGGCCTCTGTAGCCACAGGACAAATAAAAAATTGGGTGTACAGTTCCTTATCTTTAAAGAGCTTGGCATGGCTCTTTCTCTTCCCCCAACCACTGCTTTCCTTTCCTTTCTCCTTCTCTCCTTCTCTTTTTCCAGGTGCCACTATAATACTTCGGAGGGCTAGACGCATGTCTATAATAATATGAGTAGAATAGAAGTGGGTTATCATCTTTTCACTAACTTGGATGAAAGTTGTGAATCATAGACATTATCATTTATCTAATATTATCATTTCTAATTTCAGGGGGGAGAAAACCTCCCTATTCCATGTTGCTCCTCTGATTTAAAGCCCTTCCGAACAGAAACGGGCAAAATGGTAACTTCCCAAACTCCTCTCCTCTAAATCACAACCCACTTGAGGGCAGAGACTGCGTCTTCCTCATATTTACTTCCCAGAGTGCCCAGCACAGTCTCTAAGGCTAACTAGGCACTCAATAAACGTTTGCTGAATTAATTAACTAGTGTATAACTAGATTCTGATTATTCCCTCTTAGCCCCAGAGGACAGTGGCAGTTCCTAAGCAGAGATTTGAAAATGTTAAAATGTGTGTTTTAGTATACCTTCAACTCCCTTCCATCTTATCTCATCCTTTCTTCTGTCTTTCTCTTCTTAACCTCCTTCCAGAGAATGGGGGTCTTCCATGTTCCTTCCTGTCTATCTATGGCCTCCACTTTAAAGATGTGTTTAAACACTGTGTTAAATTCTGTTTAATGTCTTTTATAGGTTATGCTCTAAGTGATATTTTATAAATGGTATATTTTTTTGCCAAAATAGACTGATTTAGAAGAGGCAAATTTTAAAAGTGAAGTATACTCAATATAATTAACAAAGGATCCATTGTTCTTATATTTTAAAAGCTGCTGAGCCAAAGGCTGTGTAATGGCCTATTTCACAAATAGAGAAACTAGTAAAGACCTGGAGGTTTTTGTGAATTGGTATGGGAGGAGAAAATAACAGGGATGAACCTCTCATTTGACTTCTGCCCACTGAAGGAAAAGATGCAGGGCCCTGGCCTTCTGGTCTGGGAACTAAATGAGTGCTGGAAAGGCACCTTAATGCCTTCCTCCTAACTGACCCACTGCCATCAAGTCGATATCTACTCATGGCGACCCCATGTGTTACATAGTAAAACTGCTCCACCAGGTTTTCTTGGCTATAATCTTTACCAAGATTATCGGCAGGCCTTTCTTTAGCAGTGCTGCTGGGTGTGTTCGAACCGCCAACCTTTAGTTTAGTAGTCAAGTGCAAATTGTTTGCACTACTCAGAGACCTTTCCTCCTAATTTGGTTGGAATTACGGTAAATTTTTAAGAGACTGCTGGTCTGGCTGCTCCTATGACACTGTGTTCAGTTCTGGGTACCACACCAGAGAAGAACTCCAACAAGATGGAGCATGCCCTGAGGACAGTGACCTGATAGAAGCCTGGAAAATCATGACATGTGAGACCAGCAGAAATAACCAAGGGTGTTTACCTGCAGAAAAAAGCACTTAGGGGGTATATGACGCTGACTTCTATACTTAGAGTGTCTCACAAGAAATAGAGATTATACTGTTCCATCTCCAGAGAGTAGAACAAGTCCAGTGTGGGAGGTTCCAGACAGGCAGATTTTGATTTGAGGCCTGGACGAGCTGTCTTATTATTCAAGCTGTCCAAAAATGGGATATGCTCCTCTGTGAATCCCCAATATTAAAAGTGTTCAGGGAAAGGCTATAGAATACAGTCACTCATCCAGCATAAGTAGAGAGAATTCATGTGTCAGGTCAAAAGTTGAGGTCACTTCTGACTCTAGTGCTTAGAATCTGGGCAGTCTCCCTAATCCACAAACCGTCAAATCCTGGAGCTGTGAGGGCCCAGTATTAGGGGGTAGGGGAGGGAGACACATTCAAAACCACCTAGGCAGCTTTGTCAGAGTACTTATGTCCAAGCCCCTCTCCACAGAAATAACATCAGGTTCAGGAAGTCATCAGAGCATGCGTATTTTAGGAAAAGCATCCAGGTGACTCATATACACCACAGCTACCCCATTTGAAAAAAAATAGGCTAGAAGAAAAATAACTGTACACCTTTGGTCAGATGCTTGTCCAAAGACACAGGGGGAAAAAAAAAAACACTAAAGAGAAAAACTCCAGGTTACAAAATCCAGTGTGAGTTAGTTTTAGTCACACCTGGGATTGAATCAGAGAAAAAATACTAATAACAGTAAAAATCAGTAAGAAAGGCACTGACTTGTACCTAAATATTTTTATTTCTTAAAACTTGCTCAAGTGCATACACTACCTAAATACAAGAGCTGTGGTATTAAAATCATACTAATTACAATAAATTATAACTAATACTTTGCTCCTGTATTAACAACATGTCCTGTTTTCATATAGAAAGTAAAATGAGTCACTCTATCTCTGTAAGCACGCCTGTATAAGAAGCCAGTGGTTTAGGCTGTGAGGAGATAACCACAGCTCATCTGGAGGTGGGCCTACTAAGTTGCCAGCTAGGGACCTTAATGGAGATCATCTTCTAACTACTCGCCTTGCAAGCTAACATCATGAAGTGATGGCGGACACAGAACCCCCTTGTCTATCATCCCCACTTTCACATGTATTCAAGACTGTTAAGTCTCCAGACTGGATCCCAGCCTCTATTTTCTCAGGGACTCCTGCTCTGAAAATTCATCTGATAATAAATTAATGTGCGAGCACTAATGCCTGAGGATGGCTGCATTGGTGTGTCATGAAGGGACATGGATGCTTATAACTTGACAGGCATTGGCAACAGCAGGCCAGGCTGCTAGAGGAGGTAAGTGGGAATAAGAGGGCCTTCTGGTCTCCTTCACATTATATCTCCTGGGCTGCTGTCTTTTTCACCTGTGCAATGCAAAGGACATTTCTCTTTGTGGTAATTTGGTATCAAACAAAAGCTTGGTTTAAATTAAGATCATGCATTTCTACCTAAAATTCCCTAAGGGCTAAAGTCTTAGAATTACCTAAGACACAAGGTGGCAAACTTTTTCTGTAAAGATAGTATTTTAGGCCTTGTGGGTCAGATGGGCTCTGTTGTAACTACTTAGTGCGATGGCAGCCATAGACAAAATGTAAACAAATGAGTGTGGCTGTGTTCCAATAAAACTTTATCTACAAAAACAGGCGGAAGGCCAGATTTAGTCCATGGGCCAAGAAGCTAAAATTACCAAATTATACATATGTAGCTGGAATGGATACACAAGCGTGAGAAGATGAAGTGGTATGCTCGAATCTGGAGTCACAAAAGGCCTCGAAGCAAGTTCATCATAATTGTAGAAGAAACTAACTGATATTTTCTTCTTAACTTTCTCCTCTGCCTCTTCCGCAGGTGGGGCAGGGGTTTCCACGTACAGAGATTCTAAAAAATTAAAATATTTTAACTAAGAAGAGTGTCTGGTGAATTCTAAAATGATACTTTCCAAAGACAAGAGGAACATACATAGGCTGAAATACTCTGGCAGTAAGTACTACCAGTTGCCCGGATGTATGATGCTACCCACCAATCAGCATGGGAAGAAAAGTCAACATGCCTGTGGGTGTCAGGACTGAATGCTGAGCTCTGGTTGTGGTTTTGACAGAATCTGAAAGAGCAACTCTCAATCAATTCCAAGAGAGAGTTACTCTCACTGATCTGGGGTGGAACAATCCTTATACCATCCACTCTCCAGAAGACCAAATGTGAGAGCTCTGTATGTGATCATCAGAAATGGAATATACAACTCCAGAGCCGCTAAGCCACCCCATCAGAATGTGTGCAATGCTTTTCTTTTTATCAACCCCCATACATATACACAGCCTGCAAATTTTTCTTTCTGGGAACTTAAAACTGTTCACATGCAGAACTGGGCAATTTGTCTTTAAAACAGTGACAATTACTAATAGAAAACCAATAATATTTACCTCCAGTGCTTTCCAAATTATCATCCTGAAATGAACTTGAACTTCCTTCCAAATGCTCTACATATAAGTCTTCATCGTCTGAATATGAGTCTTCCCCTTCAGTTAACATATCATCTGTGATATCTTGTGAAAATTTGAAATCGTCTCTTGTTGCAGCTATTAAAAATAATTTGTTATAGTAATTTCTAAATTTTGAATAGTTTGTTATTCCCAAAGTAGCTGATGCTTCAAACTTGCTCTAAATTTACTTTAATACTCAAAAATTCCTAGAAGAATTATTTTATTTGGTCAGTTTTATAACTTAAAAAAAAAAAAAGGAAGCCGTTCCTGCGAGTTAATCTCCATCTTCACTTCATCTCCAGTCTGATTCTTATCACTACATACTTGTAAGAGAGTAAAACATGAAGAAAAAAGAAGCTAGTATCCAGCTATCATTATTTCAGTTCAATTCAATTTTGCCACCATTTATAGAGGATCTGTTATATTAAAGACAAATAACACTTAATTAAGAATGTCCTTTTCTGAGTATGATTCTCTCTGAAGTTATATTCCAGGCATATGTTAGAATATTGGCTTTAGGACAAGCTAGGCAAGAAAGCGAATTGGAATGGAAATACAATGGTCCCAAGCATAAGGCAACATTCAGATCAAGTCCAAACATGGGTATTGTTAAAATCTACAATGCCAAGCAGGTGAAGGACAAGACTAGGTGAACTTTCAGAAGAGGAAGGAAGAAATTACAATTGTACCGAAGCAGAGTAGAGCCAACTAGATGATCTAGCTTTAATGAGGCTAAATGATTAGGAACAAGGCCAAAGACTAATATGAATGAGGCAGGAAAGATTGGCCAAGCCAATTGGCTGGGTGACAAGACAGGGTTCTGTAGGATTCATGTGTTTGGATGGAAAGAAAATAATGCAGGATACTTAAATAGGCCAAATGTGCAACTTGGTTTTTCCGAAGAATGGTCCTGGGGAACTACTCTCCAATAATACCATTTAACAAACACCTTAGTTCTTTTGTGGGACTGTGACAACCAAACACTATTTCCACATTTCCAGATTAGGGTGTCAATAGCTTAACACTCTATCTGATGAGCTCCCCCTGGAAAGAAGTTGAGACTGCCAGTAGACGAGACCACTGGGCTCTGTCTTAGGCTGGGTTCTCTAGAGAAGCAAGACCAGTAACGCATATAAATATATAGAGAGAGATTTATATCAAGGAAACAGCTCACGCGATCATAGAGGCTAGAATGTCCCAAGTCCATGGATCAGGTTAGAGGCCTCTCCCAAGTCACACAGCTGCGGAAGCTGGTGAGCCCAGGATCGGCAGGTTGGAGAGCAGCCCTCCCGCTCACAGGCTGTGAAGGGTGACAAATTCCGAGATCAGCAGGCAAGACCACAAGGTTTCTCCTGATTCACGTAGCTGTAGGGGCTGGCGAACCCAAGATTGGCAGGTCAGCGAGCAGGGCTCCGCTTACAGGCTGTGAAGATCGACGAATCCCAAGTTCAGCAGATAAGCTGACAGCTCAAGTCCCAAGAACCAGAGATGAGATGACAGGAGACAGCCGCAGGATCCAGAGAGAGCAAAAAGCCAGAACGTCTGCTTATATTCAGATGCGGGCCACACCCCTAAGGAGACTCCCTTTCATCTGATTGGCTACTCACATTATATTCAATCATGGGAGTGATCACATTAAAACACTGAGAATCATGGCCCAGACAAGTTGACACATCTTAACCATCACAGGCTCTACGTGCAAAGACCTAGGATGAAGCAATCACTGATAAAGGAATTGGGGGTGAATACAGATGGAGGGTAGATAACAAAAAATAATGGCTATTCTGAGCCTGGAAGAAGGGTTCTGCCACTGATAGAATAAAAGGACTTAGGAGAAAAACTAACATGGCAAGAAGTAGACACATTAATTGAAGACAGTGAAACAGCAAATCTAGGTGATTTTACAATTACTGGGGATATTTATAATTCAAAAATTGACTGGTAGAAGGCTTATGGTTTGAAGAATAAATCACCATTTGCCTTTCTATTCTTGGAATAATCTAAAGCCAACATTGAAAGTGGGAAACAAATACATAAACTCAGAAGGAGCTAACATGTATATGGCTGAATAGGATAGATACCTTCTCACTATACCATATTGGCAAGGTAGAGAGAGTTCAGGATTGTAGCAAATTATTTCACATTATTATTTTGTATCCTCAGACCCATCATATATGGACTAATCTATGAGCTGAGCAGAGGGCAAAGCCTGTCCCTAAGTGGGTCTAACATAAGAAAGGGAGGTCCCAAGGCAGCTAGACAAATGGTCATTATCATTAAGTTTACCCATGCAAAGTTGAGAGTAGTATTCAGGAAAATGGTGCCAAGGAATAGAAACCTGAAAGAACACAATCCTGTGTCAGAAATGTAGGAAGTGGGGATGAGGGAAAAGGGAAAAACAAGGGAGGGGCAAACTAAAGTTTTTGAGTAGGAGAGTGATGTGATTATATTTTTTGGAAAGGTAATTCTAGTGGCATCATGGTGGAAATCCTTGCTGCAAGAGTCCAAGCAAGAAAAGATAAATGCCTAAAATAAAATATGATATGGAGAAATTCTGATGCACGAAACATGTCTTAGATTAAAAAAATTTAACGTAAATTTTATTAATAAACTGATTTTCCCAGGATCTCAAAATTAAATTTCTGAAATTATATTTAGGATTAGAGCCTGAAAACTCAAGATTCCACTAAGATACCTAACACCATGATGCCCAGTCAGAAAGAGCTAGCCATCCTTTACAAATCCCAGTTACCAAATTCCTTACTTTTCCATCTATTTGCAGTCTATGAAACCCTTCCATATACACTTTCCATTTTAATCCCCAAGCAACTCACAGTAATCATTTTAATGGGTGAGAAAACTGAGGCTCAGAAAGGTGAGTTAATTTATCCAAGATCAAGCATCTTTAAGTGGTAAATTCAGGACTCAAAACCAAAGTCCAGCTTTCTTTCTACTACATGTATTAAAAACCTCCAATGAAGATTTGGTAGACCTCACATGAGAGATGAAGACCAGATGTGCAAATAGGTCATTATCAATGTAAAGATGATAGTAACTTCTGTGTGCCAGGAGCTGGAGATAAAACAATGATGAAAACATAGACTCTGCTCTTAAGGAACTAGAGTTTAGTAAGGAATTAAACAAGGACATTATTTACGTTCTGTAAATTTAGATGTACACTCTTTAAAATTTATTTTACTTAAACTTAAATAATTATAAACACAAGTGTCTATTATAACTTTACTTACATCTTGATTCGGACCTAGAAGACCTCTGAGATGTTTTTCTTTCACTCTTTGATTTATCTGATTTTTCCTCATCTGTATCCTGATTGTCTGGTTCCTTCATGTCCTCTGTAAGGGAAAAATTGAGACAGACAATGGGATAATGCTGTAACTTAGAACTCTTCAACAGAATCTCTTCCTGACAAACTCCCCAAGCACGAAGCACTGTGTATGCTGACACCCCATGTTTGCACAGGACCTGACATGACCTCACCAGCAAAAAGGTGCTACCACCATCAGAGGCCTCAGCAAAACAGCAAAACAGATTCCCTTTATCCAGGCAAACTTACCATCTTGGTATTCCTGGTTCTCAAGAGGTCCACGGTGAGACGTACTACCCATCTATCTTTGCCCCAAATGCTCTGCCTACTAAAATTAACCTTCTGCCTCCTTTCCTTCGACTCATCCTCCCTTTCTCTCTTCCCATTATCAAATACCCCTGGTGTTATTGATCAACTTCAATGAAAAAACACTTGTTGAGCACACCTACTATGTATTAGTCTTGTGTTAAGCCTAGGTTACAATACTAAAAAGAGAACTGGCTGCTAACCTTTTGGAGTTTGCTGTTTAGCAGGAAAGACAGACATGAAACAAGCAAAATTTAATGAGTGCTACAAAATGGGAAGAATAGGATGCTATGGCATGTATAGCAAGAAGACGTAACCATGTCTGGGGGTTAGAGAAGGAGTACGTTGAGACACAGGTGATGGCTGGCCAGCCAGAGAATGGGAAAGAGTATTTAGGCAGAAGGAACATCTCCGAAGGGCTGAATGCAGCCTCTTGTTAGAGTGCAAGAGTGATACGGATTTTGAAGAGGAGGCAAATAGCAGATCATGTGATAATCTCTAAGCTTTGTTAAGAAGTTTAGACCTTATTTCTATGGCAACTGAGAGCCACTAAAGGTCTTTAGGAGAAGTGTGATACAACAGGTTCTTCCTGCCCTCTCTATACTGCAGCTTGTGTGTATCTGAAAACATCTACCATAAATTCCCCACGCGTCGGTCAGCATGTCTCACTGTGGTGGCTTGCATGTTGCTGTGATGCTAGAAGCTATGCCACCAGTATTTCAAATACCAGTAGGGTCACCCATGGTGGGCAGGTTTCAGAGGAGCTTCCAGACTAAGGAAGACTAGGAAGAAAGGCCTGGCAGTCTGCTTCTGAAAAAATTAGCTAGTGACAATCTTATGAATAGCTGCAGAACATTGTCTGATATAGTGCCGGAAGATGAGCCCCTCAGGTTGGAAGACATTCAAAATATGACTGGGGAAGAGCTGCCTCCTCAAAGTAGAGTCAACCTTAATGATGTGGATGGACTCAAGCTTTCAAGACCTTCATTTGCTGAGGTGGCATGACTCAAAATGAGAAGAAACAGCTGAAAACATCTATTAACACAATAGGAATGTGGAATATATGAAGTATGACTAGGAAAATTGGAAATTGTCAAAAATGAAATGGAACGCATAAACATTGAAATCCTAGGCATCAGTGAGCTGAAATGGACTGGTACTGGGCCATTTTGAATCAGGCAATCATGTGATCTACTACACCAGCAATGACAACTTGAAGAGGAATGGCTTTGCATTCGTCATCAAAAAGAACATTTCAAGATCTATCCTGAAGTACAACACTCAGTGACAGGATAATATCCATACACCTCCAAGGAAGACCAGTTAACATGACCATTATTCAAATTTACGCACCAACCACTAAGGCCAAAGATGAAGAAACTGAAGATTTTTACCAACTTCTGCAATCTGAATTGATCAAACATGCAATCAAGATGCACTGATAATTACTGGTGACTGGAATGAGAAAGTTGGAAACAAAGAAGAAGGAACAGTAGTTGGAAAATATGGCCTTGGTGATAGAAATGATGCCGGAGATCACATGACAGACTTATTCCTTGCAAATACCTTTTATTACCCACATAAACGGTGACTATACATGTGGACCTCACCAGATGGAATACACAGGAATCAAATTGACAACATCTGTGGAAAGAGACGATGAAAAAGCTCAATATCATCAGTCAGAACAAGGCCACAGGCCGACTGCAGAACAGACCATCAGTTGTTCATATGCAAGTTCAAGTTGAAGCTGAAGAAAATTAGAACAGGTCCATGACAGCCAAAGTACGACCTTAAGTATACCTCACCTGAATTTAGAGATGATCTCAAGAATAGATTTAACACATGTGAACACTAATGACTGAAGACCAGACGAGTTGTGGAATGACATCAAGGACATCATACACGAGGAAAGCAAAAAGTCATTAAAAAGAAAGAAAAGACAAAAACGGATGTCAGAAGAGACTCTGAAACTTGCTCTTGAATGTAGAATAGCTAAAGCAAAAGGAAGAAATGATGAAATGAAAGAGCTGAACAGAAGCTTTCAAAGGGCAGCTCAAGAAAACAAATTAAAGCATTTGCTGCATAATGAATTACTTAACATGGCTCTTCTAGCCATGGTCTTTGTTACTCACACTCAGTGACTGAGTGGGACTATGCAAATAAGGTACATGGAACCTGTGATGGTTGGGGTTATGTGTAGACTTGGCTAGGCCATGATTCCCAGTATTGTGTGGTTGTCCTCCATTTTACGTGTTGTGGATCCTGACCTCTACATGTTGATGAGACAAGATTGGTATAGGTTGTGTCCTGGGTCGAAGCCTTGTAGGAGGGCGTGACTCAAGCCCCATCCTTACTCAAATTACACTTCCCTGGAGTGTGGCCTGCATCTAAGATATATTTGTATGTCCTGGCTGGATTCTCTCTCTCTGCATCTGGATCCTGTGTCCAGCTTGTAATTAACTGACTTCTGGTTCTTAAGACTCAAACCACAGGCCTGCTGTCTGACCTGCCAATTCTGGGATTCGCTGGCCTCCACAGCCCCATGGGCTGGTGTGCTATCATCTGACCTGATTCACCAGCTTCCGCAGCCTTGTGAGCCAGCAGCCTGTGGTCTAAACTGCCAGTTTGGGTTCGTCATCCCTTGCAGCCACATGGGTCAGGAAAAGCCTGCGCCTGACCCACAGATTTGGGACTTGCCAGCCTCCAGAACCACGTGAACCATTTCCTTGATACAGTTCATGAGTTCTGTGAGCTGTTTCAGTGAATTAAGAAACCCAAAGACGGGAGGGAGAGTACTGAGGGGAGAGGAAGTGGTTGATGTTAGAGATGATGGAGTGGTACAGCAGTTTGGAAAACTTGGACATTTGCGACATCTTTAACCTCTGCCTTATAGGAACCAGCTTTGTGCTGATCCTAATAAAAGAAATTATTCATTTAGCATTATGATGAAATGTGCAAAGACTTGGAGTTAGAAAACCAAAAGGAAAGAACATGCTCGGCAGTTCTCAAGCTGAAAGAACTGAAACAAAAATTGAAGCCTCAAGTTACAATTTTGAAGGATTCTACAGGGAAAATATTAAATGATATCAGAAGCATCAAAAGAAGATGGAAGGAATACACAGAGTCACCGTACCAAAAAAGAACTGGTTGACCATTTCAGGAGTCAGCAAATGATCAAGAACCAATGGTACTGAAGGACGAAGTCCAAGCTACGCCAAAGGCATTGGCGAAAAACAAGGCTCCAGGAATTGATGGAATACCAACTGAGATGTTTCAACAACTGGATGCAGTGCTAGATGGGCTCACTCATCTATACCAAGAAATTCAGAAAATAGCTACCTGTCCAACCGACTGGAAGAGATCCACATTCGTGCCCATTCCAAAGAAAGGTGATCCAACAAAATGTGTAAATTATCGAACAATATCATTAATATCACACACAAGTAAAATTTTACTGAAGATCATTCAAAAGAGGTTACAGTGGTACATCATGGCAGGGAAATGCCAGAAATTCAAGCTGGATTCAGAAGAGAACATGGAACAAGGGATATCATTGCTGATGTCAGATGAATCTTGGCTGAAAGCAGAGAATACCAGAAAGATGTTTACCTGTGTTTCACTGACTATGCAAAGGCATTTGACTGTGTGGCTCATAAAAAATTATGGATAACATTGCAAAGAATGAGAATTCCAGAACACTTAATTGTGCTCATGAGGAACCTGTACATAGACCAAGAGTCAGTCGTTCAAACAGAGCAAGGAGATACTGTGTGGTTTAAAATCAGGAAAGGTGTCTGTCAGAGTTGTACTTTTCACCATACTTATTCAGTCTGTATGCTGAGCAAATAATCTGGGAAGCTGGACTATATGAAGAAGAACATGGCATCAGGATTGGAGGAAGACTCATTAACAACCTGCGATATGCCACAACCTTGCTTGCTGAAAGTGAAGAGGACTTGAAGCATCTACTGATGAAGATCAAAGATTACAGCCTTCAGTATGGATTATACCTTAACATAAAGAAAACAAAAATCCTCACAACTGGACCAATAAGCAACATCATGATAAATGGAGAAAAGATTGAAGTTGTCAAGGATTTCATTTTACTTAGATCTGCAATCAACACCCATGGAAGCAGCAGTCAAGAAATCAAAAGATGCATTGTATTGGGCAAATCTGCTGCAAAAGACCTCTTTAAAGTGTTAAAAAGCAAAGCTGCGACTTTAATGACTAAGGTGTGCCTGATCCAAGCCATGGTGTTTTCAATCACCTCATATACATTCGAAAGGTGGACAATGAATAAAGAAGACCAAAGAAGAATTGATGCCTTTAAATTATGGTAATGGCAAAGACTATTGAATATACCATGGTCTGCCATAAGAATGAACAAATCTGTCATGGAAGAAGGACAGCCAGAGTGCTCCTTAGAAGCAAGGATGGCAGGACTTCGTTTCACATATTTTGGACATGTTATCTGAAGGGATCAGTCCCTGGAGAAGAACATCATGCTTGGTAAAGCAGAGGGTCAGTGATAAAGAGGAAGATCCTCAACGAGATGGATTGACACAGTGGCTGTAACAATGGGCTCAAACTTAGCAATGATTGTGAGGATGGCTCAGGACTGGCACTGTTTTGTTCTGTTGTACACAGGGTCACTCTGAGTTGGAACCAACGCAACAGCACCTAACAACAACAACAACAAGCATACATTCCTTCCACGTTTTCACTTTACACTAATATCCCACGCTTCCTCAACATTCCTCTATGGCATGGCTCGCAGACGGAATAGAACAAGAGTTCTATTTCGAGTCAGATTCAGGTTTGAATCCCAATTTGGCACAAAACTAGCTTAACTTTACAACAATTCCTTAACTGTAATATGGGAATGGAAGAGGACAACTCCTAAAGCTGCTATACCTGTTGCCAGCAAGTCGATTTCAACTCATATTGATCCTATAGGTCAGAGTAGAACTGCCCCATAGAGTTTCCAAGGCTGTAATCCTTACGGAAGCAGACTGCCACATCTTTCTCCCATGAAGTGGCTGGTGGGTTTGAACCACTGACCTTTTGCTTAGCAGCTGAGCACTTAACCACTGCACCATCAGGGCTCCTTCCTAAGGCTGCTGTGAGGATTAAATGAATTAGTGCATTATTATAACTTCCTGGTCTCCAAAGATAGACTAGTATGCCTGTCTTAGTCATCTAGTGCCGCCATAACAGAAATACCACAAGTGGATGGTTTTAATGAAGAGAAATTTATTTCCTCACAGTCAAAGTAGGCTAAAAGTCCAAATT
>NW_004443962.1:20787727-20822281 GCF_000243295.1 Trichechus manatus latirostris | reverse complement strand
CAAACTGATATACACATTTTTGGGGGGACATAATTCAAACCATGACAATGCCAAAAGCAGATATGATATATACTTTACGATCAGTGGAGAGGGCAGTATGTCTATTACCTCCCTTCAACTGCACACTAGGGCTCATGCCATTTGTTTTTTTGGCAGTGACATCATAATGATGTCTTCTCCTGATTTGGGGAACAATAGTATATACAACTACGCCCTGTCTGTCAGTTTGTCTTACTGTGGTGGCTTACATGTTGCTATGATGCTGGAAGCTATGCCACTGATATTTCAAATAGCAGGGTCACCCATGGTGGACAGGTTTCAGTGGAGCTTCCAGACTAAGACAGACTAGGAAGAAAGGCCTGGCTATCTACTTCTGAAAATTAGCTAGTAAAAAGTCTATGGATGTTATGGATTGAATTGTGTCTCCCAAAATGTGTGTCAACTTGGCTACGCCACGATTCCCAGTATTGTGTGATTGTCCACCATTTTGTCATCTGATGTGATTTTCCTATGTGTTGTAAATCCTACCTCTATGATGTCAATGAGGTGGGATTAATAGCAGTTATGTTAATGAGAGAGGACTCAATCTAAAAGATTAGGCTGTATTTTAAGTCAATCTCTTATGGTATATACAAGAAAGAAGCAAGCAGAGAGATGGTGAGGTGGGGAGGACCTCATACCACCAAGAAAGCAGCGCCAGGAGCAGAGCATGTCATTTGGACCCAGGGTTCCTGTGCTGAGAAGCTGCTAGACCAGGGGATGATTGATGACAAGGACCTTCCCCTAGAACCGACAGAAGGAGAAAGCATTCCCCTAGAGTTGGCATCCTGAATTTGGACTTCTAGCCTCCTAAACTGTGAGAGAATAAATTTCTCTTTGCTAAAGCCACCCACTTGTGGTATTTCTGTTATAGCAGCACCACATAACTAAGACAATGGATAACAGCAGAACACTGTCCAATACAGTCCTGGAGATGAGCCCCTTAGGTTGAAAGCACTACACAACAGCTGCAACAATGAATTCAAATATACCAGTGATCATGAAGATGGTACAGGACTTGGGAACATTTCATTCTGTTGCACTCAGGTCACCATGAGTTGGAGCCAACTAGACAGCAACTAACAACAGCAATAGTACATTCAAATGTTTTTCCTATAAACTATTATCAAGACAGATACACCCTAACATGGTAATCATGTTATTAAATTTTTTCTTTACTACTTTGGAGGCATTGTTCTGGGTTACTAAAATAACTTTCCCCTTTCAAAAAGTATGTGTCTCTTCACCAAAGAAGACACTCAAATGGCCAACAGACACATGAGGAAATGCTCGCGATCACTAGCCATTGGAGAAATGCAAATTAAAACCACAATGAGATAACATCTCACCCCGGCATTACTGGCACGAATCAAAAACATTGGAAACAACAAATGTTGGAGGGGCTGCGGGGAGATCGGAACTCTTATGCACTGATGGTGGGAATGCAAAATGATACAACCATTTTGGAAAATGATATGGCGCTTCCTCAGAAAGCTAAAAATAGACATACCATTCGATCAAGCAATTCCACTCCTAGGAATACATCCTAGAGAAATAAGAGTCGTCACTCGAATAGACACATGCACACCTATGTTCATGGCAGCAGTGTTCATAATAGCAAAACAATGGAAAGAACCTAGATGCCCATCAACAGATGAATGGATAAACAAACTATGGTACATATACACAATGGAGTACTATGCAATGAGAAAGAACAACAATGACTCTGTGAACCATCTCATAACATGGATGAAACTGGAGGACATTATGCTGAGTGAAATCAGTCAATCACAAAAGGACAAATATTGTATGAGACCTCTATTGTAAAAACCCATGAAAAAGTTCACACACAAAATGTAACAATCTTTGTTGGTTACCAGGGATGGGAAGGGTGTGGGGGGGAAATACTAAATAGGCAATACATAAGTGGTATTTTGGGTGAAGGGTGAGACAGTACACAATACAGGGGAAACTAGCACAACCTATACAAGGAAAGGTCATGGAAGCCGCATAGACACATCCAAACTCCCTGAGGGACTGAATTGCTGGGCGAAGGGCTGTGGGGACCATGGTCTCGGGGAACATCTAGCTCAACTGGCATAACACAGCTTATAAAGACAATGCTCTACATTCTACCTTGGTGAGTAGTGTCTGGGGTCTTAAAAGCCTGTGAGTGGCCATCTAAGATACTCCACTGGTCTCATCCCTTCGGGAGCAAGGGAGAATGAAGAGAACAGGATACAAGGAAAAGATTAGTCCGAAGGACTAATGGTCCACAGCTACCAAGGCCTCCACCGGACTGAGTCCAGTACAGCTAGATGGTGCCTGGCTACCACCACTGACTGCTCTGACCAGGATCACAACAGAGGGTTCTGGACAGAGCTGCAGAAGGATGTAGAACATAACTCTAACTCACGAAAAAAAGACCAGATTTACTGGCCTAAAGGAGACTGGGGAAACCCCGAGAGTATGGCCACCAGACACCCTTTTACCTCAGTGGTGAAGTTATCTCCGAGATTCACTGTTCAGCCTGGGAGTGGACAGCCCCGTAAAATCAAATGAGACTAATGAGGTACAGTAGTCCAGTGACAACGGCCAGAAGGCAGAAGGGGACAAGGAAGCTGGTGATAGGGAACCCAAGGTTGGGTAAGGATATTGTTGATGTGTTGTGAGATTGTTAACCATTGTCATAGGGCAACATTTGTAGTAACTGTTAAATGAGAAACTATTTTGTTGTGTAAGCCTTCATCTTAAGTGAGAATAACAGCACAATTGAAAGAGCGTAGTCAATGTCACTGAACTGTGCATCTAGAAATTTTTGAAATGGTGTATCTTTGGCTATGTGTATTTTCACCAAAAAAAAAAGGTTGAGAAGTTAGAGGGTTGACATGTTGTGGGGTTGTTAACCAATGTCATAAAACAATATGTGTACTTCTGTTTCATGAGAAACTATTTGTTCTGTAAGCCTTTACCTGAAGTACAATAAAAAAAAATAGATATATATATAAAAAAAAAAAGTGTGTCTCTGTGTGTGTGTGTTTAGTTGTTTTTGGTTTCCTTTTTTAAAAAATTGATTGTACAATATATTCCCATTGAGGTTGGTGCAAGGGTATAAATCAAACAATAGAAAATGTTTAAGTAGCAAGATCTTTTAAAATCCAAGTTCTATCATCCAGTATATTTCCTATTCCTTCCAGTCTTGGACAAACAGGTTTTCTTTCTATGTCTGTAGTAAGTCACTGATTAAAAAAAAACAAAAAACGAAAGATCGAATCATATAAGGCAATGCCAATTCTGTAGCTTGATTGTGGATCACCACATACTTTGTGTAAAACAGTTTGTGTAAAACTGTTCAAATAGCTACAGACTTGCCTAAATGCTGTTTTCTCCCTAGCTTTCAAGATTCATCACTTAAAGGAATTCAGTTCTTAAAACTATCAAGCAAACTCTATTATGCTACATGCAAACAGCTTGATGCTAGACACCGCAGAGGGCACAAAGATGCACAATATGCAGCCCTGACCTTAAATAGTTTACAGTCTAGGAACAAGAAACTGGTAACTCTCTTAGTTTCAGAATGAACGCCTTTCTAAATTACTGATTCAGATCCATCTGAAGTTGGCCAGAACTAGCATGGTCTGATATAACTATAAATATGTCCTTGACGGAAATCAGTATTCGAGGTACTGGAAGGAAACTAAACTATGCTCTAAGCTGCTGTGATGCAGGCCCCACATGTGGCAAGGTGGTCACTGGGTTTGCCAACAAACCGATATTCTATTGTTGCAAACCGGTCAACAGAGAACTAAACAAATTTTTAGTCAGCAATTTTCAATTATACTTTATTTATAAATAGGTCTTATTTTAGTTTAATGTTGTCATGGAAACCCTGGAGACGTAGTGGTTAAGAGCTACGGCTGCTAACTAAAAAGTCAGCAACTCAAATCCACCAGGCGCTCCTTGGAAACCCTATGGGGCAGTTCTACTCTGTCCTATAGGGTCGCTATAAGTTGGAATTGACTTGATGGCAATGGGTTTTTTAATGTTGTCATACAAATTACCACAAATTAAGTAGCTTAAAATAACACCCATTTATTACTTCACAGTTTCTGCGGGTCAGAAGTCCAGGCACATCATGGCTAAGCTAGTTCTCTGCTTAGGGCCTCATAAGACTGAAACCAAAGTGACAACTGGTCTGTGTTCCTTTCTGGAAGATATGGGTAAGAGTCTATTTTCAAGCTCATTTAGGCTGTGGGCAGAACTCAGTTCCATGTGATTGTAGGACTGAGGTCCCTGCTTATTTGCTGGCTGTTGGCCAGTAGTCATTCTAAGCTTCCAGAGGCCACCCAAAATCTCTGGCTTGCAGCCCCCTTCAAAGCCAGCAAAGGTGGCTCAAGCACCTCTCAGTGCTTTGAATCTCTCTCACTTCCCTTCTGCCTCACCTCTGAAGTATCTCTTCTGCCACATCTCTTCTGCTTCTTCTAAGCTCACAAGGAAAGGTGCTCTGCTTTTTACAGGCTTGTGTAACTAGACTAGACCCACCAGATAATCCAGGACAATCTCCCTATCTTAAAGTCAGAAACCTTAATTACATTTGCAAAGTCTCTTCATAGCACTGCCCAGATTAGTGTTTGATTCAATCACCGAGGTGAGAATTTTGGGGGGACATCTTTAGAATTCTTCCTAGCACACATATAGTAGAAAGAATGTGAAACTTAATCCAAAGACAAGAATTCTTGCCCAGACTCTACAACTATGGTTTTAATTTCCCAATCTATAAAATTATGACGTTAGACCCAACAATATCCCAAATTCCAAAATCATAAAATGAAGAAACATAGACCGGCGACAAAACAGTTGTGCTTTAAAAGGGCAGATGTTCTAGTATAGAAACTATTTTATGCTTCCATAAAAATACCCCCAACTATACTTCTAATTTCTTTATCATTGCACTACTTTTCATAGTTTTCTTTCCTGGCTTCCTGCTAAAAATAGGCTTCATGAGATCATTTTCCATCCCTGGTAGCACAGTAGTTAAGAGCCTGGCTGCTAACCAAAAAGGTCAGCAGTCTGAATCCACCAGCCCCTCCCTGGAAACCCTATAGGGCAGTTCTATTCTGTCCTATAGAGTCGCCATGCGTTGGAATCAACTTGACGGCAACAAGTTTGACTTTTGTTTTTTTCTTTTAAGTCTTGTCTTCTCTAAATATATTTATTTTTTAACATACCACAAATGAAAATTAACTGGATAGATTCTAATAAAAAGAGTCCATAAGACCTAATGAATTTATTCATAAGACAATAAGAGTGGATTGGAAGAATTACAGTAACTGAAACACTCTGTAAACAAATTATTTGAACCATAACAAAAGAGAAGTTGATGTCAAGGCAAAAGTACCACATTTTATTCTATGCTATCACAAATAATACAGTCCTCAAGAGGCTAACACTATCATTGTTATTAGGCGCAGGCAAGTCGGTTCCGACTCATAGCGACTCTATATACAGCAGAACAAAACACTGCCTGGTCCTGAGCCATCCTCACAATTATTATGCTTGAACCCATTGTTGCAGCCACTGTGTCAATCCATTTTGTTGAAGGTCTTCCTATTTTTCTCCGGCCCGCTGCTTTACCAAGCATGATGTCCTTCTCCAGGGACTGATCCCTCCTGATAACAGGTTCAAAATATGTGAGACATAGTCTTGCCATCCTTGCTTCTAAGGAGCATTCTGGCTGTACTTCTTCCAAGACAGATTTTTTCTCTTCCAAGACAGATTTTTTCTTTCTTTTGACAGTCCATGGTATATTCAATATTCTTCACCAACACCACAGTTCAAAGGCGTCAATTCTTCTTCAGCCTTCCACATTCATTGTCCAGCTTTCACATGCATATGAGGCAATGGAAAGCATCACGTGTCTTAGTCGTCTAGTGCTGCTACAACCAAAATAGCACAAGTGGATGGCTTTAACAAAGAGAAGTTTATTTCCTTACAGTAAAGTAGGCTAAAAGTCCAAATTCAGGACATCAGCTCCAGAAGAAGGCTTTCTCTCTCTGTCAGCCTTCTCATCATTGTTCCCTCAGACTAGGAGCTTCTCTGCGCAGGCACCCTGAGTCTAAAGGACATGCTCTGCTCCTGGTACTGCTTTCTTGGTGGTATGAGGTTCCCATATGTCTCTGCGCACTTCTCTCTTTTATATCTCAAGAGATTGCCTCAGGACACAATCCAGTCTTATAAATTGAGTCCTGCCTCACTAACACAACTGCCGCCCGTCCTCCCTCATTAACATCATAGAGGCAGGATTTACCACACATGGGAAAATCACACAATACCGGGAATCATGGCCCAGCCAAATTGATACACACATTTTTGGGGAGACATAATTCAATCTGTGATACCATGGCTTGGGTCTGGCACATCCTAGCCTTCAAGGTGACACCTTTGCTTTTTAACACTTTAAAGAGGTCTTTTGCAGGAGATTTGCCCAATGCAATGTGTCCTTTTATTTCTTGACTGCTGCTTCTATAAGTGTTGATTGTGGATCCAAGTAAAATGAAATCCTTGGCAACTTCAATCTTTTCTCCATTTATTATGATGTTGCTTAATGGTCCAGTTGTGAGGATTTTTGCTTTCTTTATGTTGAGGTGTAATCCATACTGAAGACTGTGGTCTTTGATCTTCATCAGTAAGTGCTTCTAGTCCTCTTCACTTTCAGCAAGCAAGGTTGTGTCATCCGCATATTGCAGGTTGTTAATGAGTCTTCCTCCAATCCTGATGCTGTGTTCTTCTTCCTATAGTTCAGTTCCTCGGATTATTTGTTCAGCATACAGACTGAATAGGTATGGTGAAAGGATACAACCCTGATGCACACTTTTCCTGACTTTAAACCACTCAGTATCTCCTTGCTCTGTTCAAATGACTGATTCTTGATCTATGTACAGGTTCCTCATGAGCACAATTAAGTGTTCTGGAATTCCCATTCTTCACAGTGTTATCCACAATTTATTATGATCCACACAGTTGAATGCCTTCGCATAGTCAATAAAACACAGATAAACATCTTTCTGGTATTCTCTGTTTCAGCCAGGATCCATTTGACGACAGCAATGATATCCCTGGTTCCACATTCTCTTCTGAATCTGGCTTGAATTTCTGGCAGTTCCCTGTTGATATACTGATGCAGTCGCTTTTGAATGATCTTCAGCAAAATTTTACTTGCGTGTGATATTAATGATATTGTTCGATAATTTTCGCAATCAGTTGGATCACCTTTCTTGGGAATAGGCATAAATATGAATCTCTTCCAGTCGGTTGGCCAGGTAGCTGTCTTCCAAATTTCTTGGCATAGACAAGTGAGCACTTCCAGTGCTCACTTCCATTTGTTGAAACACCTCAATTGGTACTCCGTCAATTCCCGGAGCCTTGTTTTTTGCCAATGTCTTCAGTGCAGCTTGCACTTCTTCCTTCAGTGCCATCGGTTCCTGATCATATGCTACCTCCTGAAATGGTTGAATGCAGACCATTTCTTTTTGGTATAGTGACTCTGTGTATTCCTTCCATCTTCTTTTGATGCTTCCTGCATTGTATAATATTTTCCCCATAGAAGCCTTCAATATTGCAACTCGAGGCTTGAATTTTTTCTTCAGTTCTTTCAGCTTGACAAATGATGAGCGTGTTCTTCCCTTCTGGTTTTCTACCTCCAGGTCAAGGGGTAGATTGATGAGAATGACCTTCCTCCAGAGCCAACAGAGACAGAAAGCCTTCTCCTGGAGCTCACGCCCTGAATTAGGACTTCTAGACTACTAGACGCACCCCCACACGTCCGTCAGTTTGTTGTACTGTGGGGGCTTGCGTGTTGCTGTGATACTGGAAGCTCTGCCACCGGTATTCAAATACCAGCAGCGTCACTTGTGGGATATATGCCATTTAAACATGGCTGCACTATTGACAACTGCAGCCCCCACAGGCCTCTATGCTGTATACGACATGTTGGAGACTTGTCAGCGATAAGAATGAGATTAGGCACGACTTGTTTTCCCAAAGCTATTGCCCTGTTACTGATTGGCTTGTTTACCTGAATTCCTTCTCCCTTGCCCGAAACTTATTGTTACTCACCCTAAACCCATTGTTCTGTTAATTGCTTTACTGCTTGCTGTATTGACTATAAAATAAACTCCTGGGACTGAAGCAGGATCGACTCCTCAGAATGACCCTCTGTAGGAGTTGTGGCATGGTTACTGTCTCTGCCGCTCGCTGCGACAGTCACCCATGGCGGACAGGTTTCAGCTGAGCTTCCAGACTAAGACAGACTAGGAAGAAGGACCTGGCAGTCTACTTTTGAAAAAAATTAGCCAGTGAAAACCTTATGAATAGCAGCAGAACACTGTCTGATATAGTGCAGGAAGATGAGTCCCTCAGGTTGGAAGTCACTCAAAATACGACTGGGGAAGAGCTGCCTCCTCAAAGTAGAGTGGATCTTAATGACCTGGGTGGAGTCAAGCTTTCAGGACCTTCATTTGCTGATGTGGCACGACTCAAAATGAGAAGAAACAGTTGAAAACATCCATTAATAATTGGAATGTGGAATGTACGAAGTATGAATCTAGGAAAATTGGAAATCGTCAAAAATGAAATGGAACACATAAACATTGATATCCTAGGCACTCGTGAGCTGAAATGGACTGGTAATGACCATTTTGAATCAGACAATCATATGGTCTACTATGACAGGAATGACAGATTAGAGAGGAATGATGTTGCATTCATCATCAAAAAGAACATTTCAAGATCTATCCTGAAGTATATGCTGTCAGTGATAGGGTAATATCCATACGCCTACAAGAAAGACCAGTTAATATGACTATTATTCAAATTTACACACCAACCACTAAGGTGAAAAATGAAGAAACAAGAATTTTTACCAACTTCTGCAGTCTGAAATTGATCAAACACGCAATCAGGATGCATTGATAATTACAGGTGATTGGAATGTGAAAGTTGGAGACAAAGAAGAAGGATTGGTAGTTGGAAAATATGGCCTTGGTGATAGAAATGATGCCGGAGACTGCATGATAGAATTTTGCAAGACCAACGACTTCTTCATTGTAAGTACCTTTTTCACCAAAATAAACAGCAACCATACATGTGGACCTCACCAGATGGAATACACAGGAATCAAATTGACTACATCTGTGGAAAGAGACGATGGAAAAGCTCAATATCATCAGTCAGAATAAGGCCAGGGGCCAACTACAGAACACACCATCAAATGCTCCTATGCAAGTTCAAGTTGAAAGTGAAGAAAATTAGAACAAGTTCACGAGAGCCCGAGTACAACCTTGAGCACACCCCACCTGAATTTAGAGATCATCTCAAGAATAGATTTGAGGCGTTGAACACCAGTGACTGAAGACCACATGAGTTGTGGATTGACATCAAGGACATCACTCATGAAGAAAGCAAGAGTCATTAAAAAGACAGGAAAGAAAGAAAAAACCAAAATGGATGTCAGAAGAGACTCTGAAACGTGCTCTTGAACATGGAGTAGCTAAATCGAAAGGAAGAAATGATGAAGTAAAAGAGCTGAACAGAAGATTTCAAACGGCAGCTTGAGAAGACAAAGTATTACAATGAGATGTGCAAAGGCTAATATTACTATGCAATAAACTTTAATATCCACAAGCCCAGTTAATGTCAGATTGTGTTCAGTGTGGGAGAAAATACTGGAACCCAAGGAATTTTCCCCAGTGTTCTGAACTACCAACACTGGAAAATAAATACTGGGATGTGTTCTTAGCTTTTCTGGATCATAAAGGGTGACCGAAGAAACTATAAAAAGCAGTCAAGAAGGTCAGGTTAGACACTCATGGTCTCCTGGATATTAGCAGTATAATTGGTGAGACAGAATAAAATTGTGTTTTGTTTTGTGTTTTGAGAATGAAGAGATTGGGAAGTTGTATTGTAACCTGACATCAAAAAAAAATTGCACTGAACAGATAAGGATTTTATTGAAAAGAATTATTACAAGAGAGGAGAAAGGATGGAGGGAAAGACCACATTAATATGGTGGTAGAGAGAGAGACCAGCTTCTACTCCACTGGACAAAGAACTGAGAGGTTTTTGTTTTTTTTAATTTTTTTTTTTTAATTGTACTTTAGATGAAGGTTTACAGAACCAATAGTTTAGAACTGAGAGGTTTTTAAAAGAAAGTTAAGGGGGGTTGATTATTGGGATGGGTGAGTGATTTACTAAGATTGCATTTAGGGCCATTTTGTTTAGAATGTATTCTTTTCTTATGATAAGGCCGAAAAGGATTTTGGGAGACCCACGGGGAGAGAGAGGGAGATAAGGTGTAGGTGACAGGAGGTCATAAAGACTAAGGGAGGGAAAAAGGATGGGAAGATAAGGAGAGAAAAGCTTATTCTAGTGGTTCAGTGGCAGAATTCTCTCCTTCCATGTGGGAGATCAGGGTTCAATTCCCAGCCAATGCACCACACACACAGCCACCACTCGTCTGTCAGTGGAGGCTTGTGTGTTGCTATGATGCTGAACAGATATCAGTGGAGTTTCCAGACTAAGACTCAGAAGAAGGGGTAACTCAAAGGCAGCTAACAACAACAAAGTTTAACTAAACAAAGGCGTTGTCTTGGTCACTTGTTTGCAATGAGCTGTTCTCTGGAACAAAAGGGTGGGGGGATTTCTTTAACCACTGTTCCTTCCCCAGTATTCTAGGGCTCAGGTAAAAAAAAAAAAAAATTAAATTTTATTGTTTTAGGTGAAAGTTTACAGCACAAATTATTTTTCATATAAAAATTTATAGCCAAGTTGTTTTGTGACACTGGTTGCAACCCCAACAAAGTGTCAGCACTCTCCCCCTTGCCATTTCCACCTTGGGTTCTCTTCGTCCATTCATCCCTTCATGCCTTTTCATCTTTGCTTTTGGGCAGGTGTTACCCATTTGGTCTTGTATACTTGGCTGAACTAAGAAACACGTCCCTCACTTGTGTTATTGTTTGTTTTAGTGGCCTGTCTAATCTTTGGCTGAAAGGTGGACTTTGGGAGTGGCTTCAGTTCCGAGTTAGCAAGGTGTCCAGGGGCCATAGTCTTGGATGTAGTCTCTGTCAGACCAGTAAGTCTGGTCTTTTTTGTGTGAATTTGAATTTTGTTCTACACCTCTCTCCTGCTCTGTCCGGGACCCTCTACTGTGATCCCTGTCAGAGTGGTCACTGGTAGTAGCCAAGCACCATCTAGCTCTTCTAGGTTCAGGCTGGTGGAAGCTGTGGTTCATGTGGTACATTAGTCCTTTAGACTAGTATTTTCCTTGGGTCTTTGGTTTTCTTCATTCTCATTTTCTCCAAACGTGATGGGACCTATAGATGTATCTTAGATGGCTACTTGCAAGCTTTTAAGACCCTAGACACTACTCACCAAAGTAGGATGTAGAGCATAGACATCAATGTCCCCCGAAACCATGGTCCCCAGCCCTAAGCCACAGTAACTCAGTCCCTCAAAGTGTTTGGATGTGTCTACTTTGCCTTGGTCAAGTTGTGCTGACATACCCTATACTGCATGTTGTCTTTCCTTTCACCAAAGTCAACTTGTCTACTATCTAGTCAGTGATTTCCCCTCCTTACCTCTCCCCTCCCTTGTAACCATCAAAGATTGTTTTTTTCCATGTGTAAACTTTTTCTTGGGTTTTTATAATACTAGTCTCATACAATATTTGTCCTTTTCTGATTGACTTATTTCACTCAGCATAATCCCCTCCAGATTCATCTATGATGTCGGATGTTTCAAGTACTCATCATTCTTTATTGTTGCGTAGTATTCCATTGTGTGTATGTAACAATTTGTTTATCCACTCATCTGTTGATGGGCACTAGGTTGTTTCCATCTTTTTGCTATTGTGAGTAATACTGCAGTGAACATAGGAGTGCATATGTCTATTCGTGTGACTGCTCTTACTTCTCTAGGACATATTCTTAGGGGAACTGCTGGATCGATAGCATTTCTATTTCTAGCTTTTTAAGGAAGTGTCATATTGTTTTCCATAGTGGTTATATCCTTTTACATTCCCACTAGCGGTGCATAAGAGTTCCAATCTCCCCACAACCTCTCCAGCATTTGTTATTTTCTGTTTTTTTGATTGGTGCCAGTAATGTCCAGGTGAGACGGTATCTCATTGTAGTTTTGATTTGCATTTCTCTAATGGCTAATGATCGCAAGCATTTCCTCATGTGCCTGTTAACCCAAAGCCAAACCCACTGCCATAGAGTCGATTTCAACTCCTAGCTACCCCATAGGACAGAGTAGAATTGCCCCGTAGGGTTTCCAAGGAGCAGTGGGTGGATTCGAACTGTCGATCTTCTGGTTAGCACCCTGAGTTCTTAACCACTGTGCCACCAGGTCTCCTATGTGTCTGTTAGTCAGGTAAAATTTAACTTCGTCACTGGGAGAAAAACATGGGCTTTGAGCAGAGAAGATTCTGTTCACATTCCAGCTCTGCCAAGGAACTTTAAGCTCTTAGTCCTTTCATATGTAAAACAGGGGTAATTATGGTCATTTATGGAGGCCCTGGTGGCACAGCGGTTAAGAGCTATCTTAGCTAACCAAAAAGGTCAGCAGTTCAAATCCACCGGCTGCTCCTTGGAAACCCTAAGGGGCAGTCCTACTCTGTCCTAAAGGGTCGCTATGAGTCAGAATCGACTCAACGGCAACGGGGATGGTCATTTACAAGAAGTGTTGTAAGGATTAAATGAAACTTTTATACCCACAGTCTCAACCCTGGCTACACTTAGAAACATTCAGAAAACTTTCAAAAACATATCACTATCAGGGTCTCACCCCCCAGACATTCTAACTGAATCGGTCTGAAGTGAAACTGCAGTGTCACTATAAAGAGCTCCCCATGTAATTCTTTTGTGCAGCCAGGGTTAAAAACGTGGGTTTATATAAAGCACCTAGTAGGAGCTCAAAAATGATAGTTGATTTTACTATTATTACTAGATGTTCTTTAATACAGGTAGATAAATTTTGATAGCTGACATCAAGTCGACTCCAACTCATGGCGACCTTACGTACAAGAGAACGGTCCTGTGTCATCCTCACCATCACCAGCATGTTCAAGTCCATTGTTCCAGCTATTGTGCCAATCTATCCCACCAAAGGTCTCCCTCGTCCTCAACACTGGCCCTCTACCTCACTACACATGACGTCCTCCTCCTAAGCAATGTTGGAAAATGTTCTGTTGTGATCCTTATGGTTTTCAATGGTTAATTTTCAGAAGGAGATCACCAGGCCTTTCTTCATAGTCTGTCTTAGTCTAGAAGCTCCGCTAAAACCTGTCTACCATGGGTGTCCCTGCTGGTATTTGAAATACTGGTGGTATAGCTTCTAGCATCACACCAACACACAAACTACCATAGTACTACAAATTGACAGACCCGTATCGTCAATACAGGTATTAGTTACTGTCTCGTTACTGTCGATTCCAACTCATGGTGACCCCATATGTGTCAGAGAAGAACTATACTCCACAGGCTTTTCTTTTCTTTTTTTTAAAATTATTTGTTGTTGTTGTTGAAAATATACAGCAGAACACACACCAATTCAACAACTTCTACACGTACAATTCAGTGACACTGATTACATTCTTTAAGTTGTGCAACCATTTTTACCCTCCTATTCCAAACTGTTCTTCCCCCATTAACACAAACTCACTGTCCCCTAAGTTTTCTATTTAATCTTTCAAGTTGCTGTTTTCAATTTGATCCCATATTTTTAAAAAAACCCTGATAGTTCTAAAAAGAGTACAATGCTCAAGGCAGATATTCTTCACTAGTTAAGCTATTGTTTGTTTTTAAAAAGACTTTAGGAGATACGGGCTAGAGTCAGTCGAACTAAATCCACTGCCCTCGAGTCGAATTCTGACTCACAGAACTGTCGCATAGGGTTTCCAAGGCTGTAAATCTTTACAGAAGCAGACTGCCACATCTCTCCCCCATGGAGTGGCTGGTGGGTTCCAATCTCCAACCTTTCAGTTAGCAGCTGAGCGCTTAACCACTGCGCCACCAGGGCTCCCAGGGTCAGTCTGACTGGGTTTAATTCCTAGCTCTTCCTCTTACTAGTTGTGAGGTGTTAAACAAGTAGAGATGATCAATCGGTTAAGAGGATGAGCTCATCCCATTGATGCTGAGCTCTAGCCCTCAGTAAGTTCATTCTACATTAAATGGAAACCTGCCCCCTACAACTTACATCCGTTTGGCTCTTGTTCTTTCTTCTTGGAACACACAGAACACATGGTTCTGCGTACTAGTCATTCAAATAATTGTAGCTGGATCTCATTTCTCTCCAGATCTTCTCTTTCCCAGTTAGAGTATCCCAATTCTTTCAACTGTTCCTTAATGACATGGTTTCAAGACTTTTCACCATCTTGATCGCTCAAGAAGTTAATTCCAAATGCATCACATATCCTTCCTGTATTAGGGTGTCTCTGTGCCTTCTCTGAGGTCAACTCTAACTACAAGGGAGCTCTCTGTCTTGTCTGTTTCTTGTCTGACACACACCGACTAAGTCGAACTCCGACACCAACTGCAAATGCAGAACTTCTTCCTCTGATCCCAGCTACCAGAGAAGGTCAGATCTCGTAAGTTAAATGGCACAGTCCTCCAGATTCCAAGTCAGCCCAAGATGTCATATGCCACCCACAAGCTTGGGGGTCCCCATGACACCCTCACTTCTGACCTGTGTTGCTGCTGTTAGGTGCCGTCGAGTTGGCTCTGACTCTTAGTGACCCTATGTACAACAGAATGAAACACTTCCCGGTCTGCACCATCCTCACAATCATTGCTATGTGTGAGCCCATTGTTGCAGCCACTGTGTCAGTCCATCTCACTGAGGGTTTTCTTCTTTTTTGCTGACTCTCTGTTTTACCAAGCATGATGTCCTTCTCCAGGGTCTGGTCCCTCCTGATAACATGTCCAAAGTACATGTGACAAAGTCTCACCATCCACAGTTCTAAGGAGCATTCTGGCTGCACTTCTTCCAAGGCAGATTTGTTTGTTCTTCTGGAAGTCCATGGTATATTCAATATTATTCACCAACACCGTAATTCAAAGGTGTCAATTCTTCTTTGGTCTTCCCTATCCATAGGCCAGCTTTTGCATGCATATGAGGCCCAAGCACACCATGGCTTGGGTCATGTGCACCTTAGTCCTCAAAGTGACATCTTTGCTTTTTAACACTTTAAAGAGGTCTTTTGCAGTAGATTTGCCCAATGCAGTATGTTGACATCTAACCTGCTGGCTACAAATTCAAGGGTTTCCTCTACCCCTTCAGGATGCCAGCCGTAAGCCTGGGTTCCTCAGGGCCCCCATCACTTCTGACCTGCTGGTTCTCACTACTCCGTTAGGTTTGATAATTTGGTAGAACAACTCACAAAACTCAGGAATATGCTATACTTATGACTACAGTTTTATTATAGCATAAAGGATACAAATGAAGATATGCATAGGACAAGGTCTTGGAAGGTTTCCAACATGAAGCTTCCACAACCCAAAAACAGGGCATGTCACCCTCCCAACTGCTGATGTCTTTCACCAACCAGGAAGCTCACCAAACTTCCGTGTCCAGAATTTTTACTGGGGTCCTAATAGGTAGGCATGATTGATTAAATCATTGCCCACATGGTTGAACTCAACCTCCAGTCCCCCTCCCCTGAGGTCAGGCTAATAACACATGGTAGTTATCTGGCCTGGCCAGCCCCCACCCAAGTGTCAACTCACTAGCCTAACTTGTCAGGTAGATGTGGTCTGAAGCCCCTGCATGAATAATAAAGACTCTGATCACTGAGAAAATTCCAAGAGTCTAGAGATTATTGTCCAGGAACTAGGAATAAAGACCAAATTCTTTGAATACACACTACATCTCCCAATTTTGTGTCTTTCTGTAGGATCTGGAAGCTTTCTAGAAGAAAGGGACTATCACTTTGCTTACTAGAAACACTGTTCTTCCTTTAAGGCAGCCCAAGATCACATTAAGGAACCTGGGTAGCACAAACGGTTTGTGCTTGACTACTAACCTGGAGGTTAGCAGTACAAAACCACCCAGAGGTGCTGCAGAAGGAAGGCCTGGCGATCTGCTTCTGTAAAGATTACAGCTAAAAAAACCCTATGGAGCAGTTCTACTCTGTAACGCATGAGTCAGTTTGTTTCTCCCCATCAACAGTAGGATTTATTAATAAATGGTGGTATATGGAAACAATGGAATAGCACATAGTGATGACAACAAGAGAACAACGCTAACCGCCACAACATGGACAACTCTCACAAATACGTTGTTGTTAGGTGCCTTCGAGTCGGTTCTGAACCGACTCACAGCAACCCTATGTACCACAGAACAAAACACTGCCCGGTCCTGTGCCATCCTTGTAATTGTTGCTGTGTTTGAGCCCGTTGTCACAACCACTATGTCAATCCATCTCATTGAGGTCTTCCTCTTTTTCGCTGACCCTCTACTTCAAGAAGCATGATGTTCTTCTCCAGGGGTTGATCCCTCCTGATAACATGTCCAAAGTATGTGAGATGAAGTCTCGCCAGCCTTGCTTCTAAGGAGCATTCTGGCTGTACTTCTTCCAAGACGGATTTGTTCATTCTTCTGGCAGTCAGTGGTATATTCAATATTCTTTGCCAACACTGTAATTCAAAGGCATCAGTTCTTCTCTGGTCTTCCTTATTCATTGTCCAGCTTTCACATACATATGAGGCAAATGAAAATACCATGACTTGGGTCAGGCACACCTTAGTCCTCAAAGTGACATCTTTGCTTTTTAACACTTTAAAGGGATCTTTTGCAGCAGATTTGCCCAATGCAATACATCGTTTGATTTTTCTTTCTTTTTTTTTCAGTCCTTTTATATAATTCTTATTAGTTTTATTTACTTTTTTATTGTGCTTTAGGTGAAAGTTTACAGCTCAAGTTAATTTCTCATATAAAAATTTATATACATATTGTTATGTGACATTAGTTGCAATCCCTACAATCTGACAGCACACTCCCCCTTTCCACCCCGGGTTTCTTGTGTTCATTCAACTAGTTCCTGTCCCTTCCTGCCTTCTCATCCTGCCTCCAGACAGGAGCTGCCCATTTGGTCTCATGTATCTAATTGAACTAAGAAGCACACGCCTCACGAGTATTATTTTTTGTTTTATAGTCTAGTCTAATCTTTGTCTGAAGAGTAGGCTTCAGCATCAATCAGTTTTTAAGATCATATTATCTTCCTTTTTTGGGGGGTGGGGTGGGCGGAGCGGTGCTGGCCCTAGGCTTATCATATACTGATTCATCACAATCAGTTGTAACCAGCTAGAATCACTAGATATTATTCATGTGTTCTTTACCATGTCCCGTCTTATACAACAGAATGACCTAGGTTTGGGAGTCTATTTGAGGATTCTTTTAAATCTCATTTCATGAGATTCAGCACATTAGTCTAGTCTTTGGCTAATTCAATTAACCAACTCATTAGGTAGACTGCCCAGGTTTGAGTCAACCCAGAAGGAGTTGAAAGAAAACAAAAGTCATAGTACACAGTGATGCAGAGGTATGTGTTACCAGAAGACGGGCTAGAAGCCACACACTGCTCCCCAAGGTGATCCTGATTAATTCACCAGAGTCCAAGGTCTGTTCCTGACCCTCACATGTTCAAACACTCAATCTCAGCAGTGTGCCAGAAATGGCATCGTTAAGACTCACAAGAGACTAATGTATACAAACAGACTCAGTTTTTTAATTTGCAACGTGAAATGTAACTGCTGAGAGAATAATAGTTCATGTTTATTGAATGTTTATCATATGTCAAGAACAGTTCCAGGTATTCTACAAAAATTATCTCGTATGTTTCTCAAAACAACCTTATAAGGTAGGTACTATTATTATGATTATCATTTTACACATAAGAAATTACTTTTTGCATCCTTCCCCCTCACCGAACTCACGTCATTGGTTTCCAAGTCCTGTTACCAAGTGTCCTGTTATTAAGGCTTTCAAATTCATCCCCTCCCTTCTATTCCCACTGTCACTTCCCTATTCTGGTCCTCATGTCTTATAGTTATTAGGACAGAGAGAGAAGGGAGAGAGACTATCTGAACCTCACCTCTCATCACTCTCTCCCCTCCCCTCCTTTCCCTAGCCCCTTTTTCTCCTCAAAAATTCTATGCAGTAGTCACCCTGTATAACTCACGATTCCTTAGATACACTGAATACGTACATGCTGATATTTCTTTCCCTATTTGTTCAACAAATATTTATTAAGCAGAGCCCTGGTGGTCCAGTGGTTAAGTAATATGGCTGCTAACCAAAAGGTCGGCAGTTCAAATCCACCAGCCGCTCCCTGGAAACCCTATTGGGCAGGTCTACTCTGTCCTCTAGGGTCGCTATGGGTCGGAATCCACTCGAGAGCAATGGGGAGGGGGTGTAGGGGTAGGGGAGTAAGTTTATGTGCCATACAAGGAGCCCTGGTGGCGCAGTGGTTAAGTGCAAGGCTGCTAACCCAAAAGGTCCGCGGTTTGAACTCACTGGCTGCTCTGCGGGAGAAAAATGTGGCAGTCTGTTTCCCTAAAGATCACAGCCTTGGAAATCCTATGCGGCAGTTCTACTCTGTCCTATAGGGTTGCTATGAGTGGGACGGACTAGACGGCAAAGGATTTGGGTTTTTTGGTTGGTGTGTGCCATACATGTGTGTTACCTGCATTCTCCTATTTAATTGCAACAGGAACCCCATGAGGTAAGCATTACCATCTTCCTTTTAGAGATGAGGAAACAGGTGCCGAGTGGTCAGCCTGACACGTGCCCCACAGCTAAGTGTGGGGTCGGTGGCCTGCTTGACTCCAGAGCCCAGGCGCACTCTCCCAGCAGACTCCCCGCCCCTGGCTTCGCTCAGTCTAACGCGTCTCTTCCTGTGTCTGGCTATCTCCTGCCCTGGCCAGATGGTGACCTCCTGGCAGGAACTGCGTCCACTGTGTATCCACACAACGTCTAGCTCCGTGCCTGCCAATGCGCCTCACTCCAAATGTTTGTTTAACTGAAATGTAGAGCGAACGCAGGAATATGTTTTAGCAAACAACCCTGAAGAACTGAGGTTCTGCGTGAGAAAAGTTCAAGAGGGGCTCGCTACTCTAGGACTCAGTAATAGATTTTGAGGGAGGGGCTGCTGGGGTCGAAACTTACCGAAGCCACTAACCGCAGCGGCGCGTTCCTACTCAAAGCTCCTGCCCAAGGCCTGTGTTTACTGTGGTTACCACCGCAACGCCACAGCGGGGGGAACCGGGGAGGGCCGTGACGCGCATGCGCCGTCCGGTTGTCGGCGAACTCCCGCAGAAAGAGGGCGCGTGACTTCCTTTGCAATCCAGCGGCGGTAAGCCTGGGAGGCGGGTCTGCGTCGCCGCTGGCCGGGCCTTCAGCGACCCAATACCCACGTTCGGAGCGCTGGTGGTGCAGTGGTTAAGCGTTTCTCTGCTAATCAGAAGGTCTTCCACCTGCCGCTCCTTGGAAACCCTATGGGGCAGTTCTACTCCGTCCTATAAGGTCGCTATGAGTCAGAATCGACGCAAAGGCAGCGGATTTGGTTTTGGGGTTGATCCACGTTCAAAGCCATACAGGAAAATCCAGCATTCTACCATATCATTATTAAAGGATGTTAATATATGGCTCTTGAGTACTTTCAAAGACACCTACACTGTAATACAAAATGGCGCTGTGTTGAGGCGTTAACTTTGATTTTTAAAAGTGTGCAAGGCAGCGGTAGGCAACTTGTCAGCAACTTCAATAGCAAAGATGCATCTCGGTTTGTTTTGTTTTGAGTTAAGGAGATTTTATGTAGTGGGCTTTTTGGTCTCAGGACAGTGGGAGCACACACAAGTACAGGGATAGTTTGGCAAACTTCTAGGCGTAGAGGTTTGTTCTTCAACTGCTCTGTGGCACAGTGCTCATACTGATTTAAGTATCGTAATGTTGGTTACAAAACATGGTTTGAAGATGACTGCAACATCACAATATTATCTGGACTTTGCATCCAGAATATATAAATTACTCTTACAATTCAATAAGACTAACAGCCCAATTTTTTAAATGGGCAAAAGATTTGAACACTTCAGAGAAGATATATGGCCAATAAACATCATCAGTCATCAGGGAAACGCACATCACAATGGCTATCACTGCACATCCACTGGAAGGGATAAAAAGACTGGCAACACCACGTGGAGAAAATGGAACTCTCATACAGTCCTGGAAATGTAAAATGGCACAACCACTTTGGAAAACTGGCATTTTCTTAAAAGTTAAACACACACCAAGCCATGCCACCCAAAGTATTTACCCAAGAGAAAAATATGTTTTCACAAAATTTTGTTTATAGCAACTTTATTTACAATAGCCAAAACCTGGAAATAACCCAGATGTCTACTGACAGCTGAATGGATAAACATCCATAAAACGGAATACTACTTAGCAGTAAAAATGGAGAAATTGATACAGACAACATGGATGAATCTCAGAATAATTATGGTGAGGGAAAGAAGCCAGATACAAAATAGTACATAGTGTATGATTCCATTTATATAGAATACAAAGAATCTAGTGACAAAAAGCAGATAAATGGTAGCCTAGGGTTGGGGGCAAAGAGACGGATACACTGCAAAGCTGTACAAGGAATCTTGGGGATGATGGAAGTTTTCTGTTGGTTATGGTGATAGTTCCAAGGGTATATACAACTGGCAAAAGTGAACTGTTCCCTTTAAGTGGATGTAGTTTATTATACATAAATTATTTCTCAATAAAGTTGATAAAAAAAATGGTTACAACATTGTGTTTATTGGTTTCCATAACCTTATAAAATAATGTTGCAAAAACTTTATACTATGCATTTGCTGGTGTATTGAAATGTTCTCCTTAGTACAGTACTCTCTAAGACTAAAACAAACATCTCCAGTATCCTTGCTACTAATTATTATATAGTATATCCAGGGTGTCTGAAAAATCAGAAAACATAGGAGAAACTTATTTTTAAACAGCAATGTCAGTTGCATTTTCACATAATATGCTCAATATATTTTTCTACATTTTCCAAACATCTTCACAGGTGAAATATCTCTAAATTTAAAGCACTGGGCCCAATTGCTAATCTGAGAACACTACAATAAATTCACTTGAATATCTGGGGAAAAAATCTGGAAACACAGGGGAAATAATGTATTTATCAATCCACAAAAAATTTGGCTTATTTTGAGTCAGGCTCTGTTCTCAGCATATTTACATATGTTTACCTTGCTTAATCCAAACAAGCCTATAAACCAGAAAACCCATTGCCGCAATCAAGTCAATTCCAACTCATAGTGACCCTATAGGACAGAGCTGAGCTGCCCCACAGGATTTCCAAGGCTGAAATCTTTATGGAAGCTGACTGCTACATCTTCCTCCCACCGAGCGGCTGGTGGGTTTGAACCTTTGGCCTTTCGGTTAGCAGCTGAGTGCTTAACCACTTCACCACCACAAGCCGATAAAAAAGGTATGTTATTATCTCTGACTTGGAAATGGGAAAGATGAGATTAAGTAATTTACCCAAGGTACACAGTAAGTGGCAGAGTTGGCCTCTGAATCCAAGCTTTCTGGTTGCAGTACTTTGTACTCTTAACCACTGGTGCTATATTAGTTCTCTTAAGTCAGGGGAAGTTCAGTAATTACAAGCAAGAGCTTTAAATCCTGATAGTTTCCTCATCTGCAAAATGAGGATAATAGTACCCACTACATAAAAGTGGCATGAAGTCGTGTAAATTGCCTACAACAGTGCCTCGCACTTAGCAGACATCAAATTATTATTAAATTCTGCTAATCCAAATGATTTCATTGTAGACTAAAGGAATGATTATATCATAACTGGATTTAATTAACAATCTAGTTTCTCTCCTAAGCTGTAATTTGGAGAACTGTAATTTTAAAGTTTAGCAAGTGATTAACAGCTTTTGGGGACATATTGGAGAAGTTATATGTATTATCTGGTGGCGCAGGGGTTAAGAGCTATGGCTGCTAACCAAAAGGTCAGCAGTTTGAATCCACCAGGCGCTCCTTGGAAACCCTATGGGGCAGTTTTACTCTGTCCTACAGGGTCACTATCAGTCAGAATCGACTCAATAGCAGCGAGTTTGGTTTTGAGTTTAAACACAAGGAATCTCAGTTTGGCTTGTCAGAAGTCAATACAAACGTAGTATACCACAGTCAGACACAGCAGAGAATACCCTCTGCAATGCTACAGATCAGTGGTTTTCACACTGGAACATGAGTCAGAATCCCCTGCAGGGATCATGACACCAGACAATTTCTGATTCAGTAGGTCTCGGGTGGGACCCAAGAATCTGTCTTTCTAACAAGCACTCCAGGTGAAGCTGATGCTGCTGGTTAGTGCTCATACTTTGATACCCACTGATGCAGATTGCTCTGAAAGCTGATAAACAGAGATCCCAAAGTAGTTTAATGGTTAATTAAAACCAAATGTGCACAAATTTATGCTTTGTGGGCAATAAATATCTTGAGAATAAAGTTTCACAAGCTTGGCTGGGCACTGGAATCATCTGAGGTTTGAAAAAATACTGATGTTCATGTCCTGCCCCCAGAGATTCGAATTTAATTGGTCTGAGGTGAGGCCTGAGCACTGGGAATTTTAAAAGATCCCTTAGTGATTATAATGGTAGCCAAGGTTTAGAAGCACTGTTCAAAAGGCCTAAGGAAGAAAAGGCTCTTATCTGCTCATCCAATATTCTTAAGAGTTTTTTCTATCTGCTTTTGCATTTCATCAGCAAAAGTTACCGTTTATAGGATGAATACTTAAATACCAGCCCTACAGATTGCCAGTGAGCTAGTGGTGAGTGTTTTGCACTGGTTCTTAACCCCTGTTGCATATCAGAATCATTCTTGACCCTCGAGATAGTCAGTTTGGTATTTTCTAAAGCTCCCCAATTTGAGAATCATGGTCTTTGAGGTCTAAAGGAACATAAACAAACAAAAAAAAAACAGTCAACCACTTGCAGAACAATAAGGAAAATGCATGTCAAAGGATACATTCACACACCAAGTGGATAACGTGACATTTCAGTAATACAAGGAAAAGGGTAACACTAACATGGTTTCTACTGTAGACAGGGATAGTATTCATTAAATACTAAGACTCAAAAGTACAATACAATTGGAAGAATCTGCAATAATGCAAATGAATACAGACGATTTCACATTTAAAAAAAAAAAAATCAGTGGTACCAGAAGAAAAAGAGGCCCAAGTGAAAGTTGCACAGGACATCCTAGAACAACGATTACAAGTGGAAGGGAAGGAAAGGTGCTGTCTGAGAAAGTTCCCCACATAGTTCCAAAGAGCTACCCTACTCCACTGCCACCTGACTCTAGTAGACAATTTCTATTACAGAGCAAAAGGCAGAAATAATTCAAAAAGCAAGTTTACAGTAAAAACCAACATCTGAGAGTCAAGCAGGTGCCTTGAAGAAAAACCTACCCTTGAATGAACCTGCTTAGATTCAGGATTAAGAAAACTGATTATAACTTTTTTACTTCAATTCTGTTTCAAACACTAAATATACCAATAAATCAGTTTTACTGCATTAGTAATGCTGTGCATTACTATTATTGCTGACATTTTAACATTTAACAACAACATAAGAACTACATAAATATACACAGCCACTCTCACCTACTTAAGCAAACACATACAAACACTCCTATGTCTATTTTTTAAAGCTATGTAGTCCACTTCATGGAATAAGTGACAGACAGCTGTGACTTCCCCCCAAAATAGAAGCCAAAAAAGGATGTTAAATTTTTCTGAAGGCTAATCACACAGAGGCATTTTATTACAAGTTTTATGCCAAGCAACTCAGTTCTTCAGAAAAAAATAAAAATGAAACAGATCAACATTTAAGATACACTACATAGACAAAAAACAAAACTCTGAAAAAAGGTGATAAAGGCAAAAATGTATTACTCAAGTAAAAACAAAAAACAAACACTTAACATACCTAAGAAATTATTAGAATATAAAACTTTCATTTCCCTACAGTCAAAATTTTATTCAAAGGGAGCTGTATATAGGTAAGTTTGATGAAACCTATTTGAAAAGGTCAGCAATTTTAAAAAATGCTTTATTTCTTTGTTCCATTAGTACTAATTAATAGGATCTTTGCAGGTTTTATCTGAAAGAAGGACATAAAAACTTGAAAGCAGGAGAAGGGAAAGGGAAGCACAAGCTCAAGAATAAACTCTGGAGGACAAACTGTAACATTTGACTTCACTTATGACACATGGGTAGAAAGGGCAAACCATCCTTCTTCATTTTGTTTCTCAATCTGTTGAAAAAAGAGGCAGAAAAAATTTAGAAAGTGACCAGACTTAGCTTATAATAACATGAGACCACACAAGATTCATAGATCAGATGAAGTACATACAACCAAAGTGTCCTATGCCATCGAATTGTATTAAAAATTAAACTGCTACTGTAAAATTTTTATTATCTAATAGAGATGCTCCCAAATAACTGCTTCCCTGGTGAAGACAACCACTTAATGATTTAAGAGTCCTGATTTAAAAAAAAACAAAAAAACCCACCACTCATCTGTCAGTCTGTCATACTGCGGTGGCTTACTTGTTGCTGGGATGCTGGAAACTATACCACTGGTGTTTCAAATACCAGCAGGGTCACCCATGGTGAACAGGTTTCAGCAGACCTTCCAGACTAAGACAGACTAGGAAGAAGGAACTGGCACTCTACTTCTGAAAAAACTGGCCAGTGAAGGCCTTATAAATAGCAGCAGAACACTGTCTGATATGGTGCCAGAAGGTTGGAAATATGTATCTAGGAAAACTGGAAGTTGTCAAAAATGAAATGGAATGCAAAAAGATCAATATCCTAGCTATCAGTGAACTGAAACAGGCTGGTAGTGGCCATTCTGAATCAGACAATCATATGGTCTACTATGCCAGGAATGACAAATTGAAGAGGAATGGAGTTGCATTCATCATCAAAAAGAAAATTTCAAGATCTATCCTGAAGTATAATGCTGTCAGTGATAGGATAATATCCATACAGATCAGTTAATATAACTATTATTCAAATTTATGCACCAACCACTAAGGCCAAAGATGAAGAAATCGAAGATTTTTATCAACTTTTGCAGTCTAAATTGATCAAACATGCAATCAAGATGCACTGATAATTACTGGTGATTACAATGCAAAAGTTGGAAACAAAGAAGAAGGATAAGTAGTTGGAAAATACAGCCTTAGTGACAGAAATGACGCTGGAGATCGTATGACAGAATTTTGCAAGACCAACAACTCCTTCCTTGCAAATACCTTTTTTCAGCTACATAAATGGTGACTATACACGTGGACCTCATCAGAATGAATACACAGGAATCAAATTGACTATGTCCGTGGAAAGAGAGGATGGAGAAGCTCAATACTGATCAGTCAGAACAATGCCAGGGCTGACTCTGGAACAGATCACCAGTTGCTCATATGCAAGTTCAAGTTGAAGACGAAGAAAATTAGAACAAGTCCACGAGAGCCAAAGTATGATCTTGAGTATATCCCACCTGAATTTAGAGACCATCTCAAGAACAGATTTGATGTATTGAACACTAATGACCAAAGACCAGATGGGTTGTGGAAGGACATCATACATGAAGAAAGCATGAGATCATTAAAAACACAGGAAAGAAAGAAAAGATCAAAATGGATGTCAGAAGAGACTCTGAAACTCACTCTTCAACATACACTAGCTAAAGTGAGTGCAAGAAATGGTGAAGCAAAAGAGCTGAACAGATTTCAAAGGGCAGCTGGAGAAGACAAAGTATTATAATGAAATGTGCAAAGACCTGGAGTTAGAAAACCAACAAGAAAGAACACGCTCGGCATTTCTCAAGGTGAAAGGACTAAAGGAAAATTTCAAGCCTCAAGTTGAATATTGAAGGATACTACAGGGAAAACACTGAACGATGCAGGAAGCATCAAAAAAAGATGAAAGGAATATACAGAGTTACTGTACCAAAAAGAACTGGTCGATGTTCACCATTTCAGAGGGTAGTATATGATCAAGAATCGATGGTATTGAAGGAAGAAGTCCAAGCTGCACTGAAGGCATTGGCGAAAAACAAGCCTCCAGGAATTATCGGAATACCAACTGAGATGTTTCAACAAATGGATGCAAAGCTGAAAGCGCTCACTTGTCTATGCTAAGAAATTTGGAAGACAGTTACCTGGCCAACCAACTGGAAGAGATGCTTATCTGTGCCCATTCCAAAGAAAGGTGATCCAACAGAAGGCATAAATTATCCAACAATAGCGTTAATATCACACGCAAGTAAAATTTTGCTGAAGATCATTCAAAAGCGGTTGCAGCAGTACATTGACAAGGAACTGCCAGAAATTCAAGCTGGATTCACAAGAGGACGTGGAACAACAGATATCACTGCTGATATCAGATGGATCTTGGTTGAAAGCAGAGAATACCAGAAAGATGTTTACCTGTGTTTTAATGCCTATGCAAAGGCATTGCTTGAGTGGATCATAACAAATTATGGATAACACTGAAAAGAACAGGGATTCCAGGACACTTAATTGTGCTCCTGAGGAATCTGTACATAGACCAAGAGGCAATCATTCAAACAGAACAAGGGAATACTGTGTGGTTTAAAGTCAGGAAAGGTGTGCATCAAGGCTGTATATTTTCACTGTACTTATTCAATCTATATGCTGAGCAAATAACCCAAGAAGCTGGACTATATGAAGCAGAACACAGCATAAGGATTGGAGGAAGACGCATTAACAACCTGTGATATGCAGGTGATACAACTTTGCTTGCTGAAAGCTAAGAGGACTTGAAGCACTTACAGATGAAGATCAAAGACTACAGACTTCAGGATGGACTGCACCTCAACATATAGACAAACAAAAATCCTCACAACTAGACCAATAAGCAACATCATGATAAATGGAGAAAATACTGAAGTTGTCAAGGATTTCATTTTACTTGGGTCCACAGTCAACTCCCATGGAAGCAGCAGTCAAAATATCAAATGATGTGTTGCACTGGGCAAATGTGCTGCAAAAGACCTCTCTAAAGTGTTAAAAAGCAAAAATGTCACTTTGAGGACTAACGTGCACCTGATCCAAGCCATGGTATTTTTAATTGCCTCATATGCATGCAAAAGCTGGACAATGAATAATGAAGGCCAAAAAAGAATTGATGCCTTTGAATTGTGGTGTTGGCGAAGAATATTGAATATAACATGGACTGCCAGAAGAAGGAACAAATCTGTCTTGGAAGAAGTACAACCAGAATGCTCCTTAGAAGCAAAGACGGCGAGACTTTCATCTCACTTACTTTGGGCATGTTATCAGGAGGGATCAGTCCCTGAAGAAGGACATCATGCTTGGTAAAGTAGAGGGTCAGTGAAAAAGAGGAAGACCCTCAACGAGATGGACTGACACAGTGGCTTCAACAATGGGCTCAATCATAACAATGATTGTGAGGATAATGCAGGATGGGGCAATGTTTCATTCTGTCATACACCGGGTCACTATGAGTCAGACTTGACTAGACAGCACCTAACAAAAATAACAACAATTAAAAAAAAAAAAAAAAGAAGGAACCCAGTACAACTTTTAAAATGACAGAAAATGATTTGACCCTAGTAAATTAAATTTGGTGCTAAATTCCAGGAATCAAGGGTAAATTACATAAAACAGTTCACTTTAAAGGTTTTTGGAATATATGAAATAGCAAAGGACAAATCTTCTGTCCTGGGCAACTGGGATATGTAAGCCTATTATTTTGGGCTGAAATACTCAATGCTTATTGAAGCACCCGGTATTTGGTCTAATTACTACAGTTACTGAAAAGAACAACAAAGACCTCCCTCCCCCCCATATCAAGTCTGAAAATGTAATTTTTATGACTTTAAAGATATCCTCACAGTTTACAATGACCAGTTAAAGAAACTATATTTTACTGTATCACAAACACAGAAAAATGACTTCTGCAAAAACTTTGGATACACTGTCAGATGCTTAGCGTCTATACATTCCTATAGCAAACCAAAACAAACGAAGAATACCTAAGAGATTTATTTACCCTTTGTGCCATAACCTCCCTCACCAATGGCACACTCAGACAAGGCATACTGCGGTAAAGTTACAAAGTGACTGGCCCCAGGACAGGGCTGTGCCAGGCCCCACCCAGTCACACCGAGGACAGCTACAACCATTCAAGGCACACCTGTGTGTCCTGCCACATTGTTTAGGAGGCACTGCCTGAAACCAGAAATTTCTAGCCTTTAGGGAGTGCTGAAATCCTATTGGATTTTATCTTACTCCTTCCTTACCCTAGAAAATAAAAGAGGCGTTATGTCTTGGTATTTTTTTTTTCTAAAGAAGGTGAATTAGCATTTCTTCTGAGAATTGTATTGTCTTTAGTTAAGTGACGGGAAACGGGAAAGCACTAACTCAGCCACCTCCCATTCCCTCCCCCCTCCCACACACATTGCACGATTACATTCTATCATGTACCTTTGCTCTTGGATTAAGAGATACAAATCGTCCACTTCCTGGGGTGGTATCTAATGGAGAACAGGTATTACTAGCAGCCCCTGAAGATCTATTTATGAGAAATAAAAGAGAACAAGAGAGCAAGCTATCATTATTAATCTTTAAAAAATTTTGTAACCCAGAAAGCTCGCTATGTATGTTATTATTCATGATTTCCTTTTCAGTACCCAACCTATGCTTTTCTACTGAATTAAGGCTCGATCCTCACTTCTTCTTTTTCCCCCAAAATTCTCCTCTCCAATTACTTTCTTTTATCTACATGAGTGAGTCTGTCTGAACCTAAGTCAGATATTATATACTGCCTTTTTGCAAAAAGATGATAAAACACACACCATATTCTTGATTTTTTTTTAAGTAACTATTTACACTGTAACCCTACCTCCTTGTATTCATCCCACTAGTAGGAGAGAGAGTGCTACATTTTGAGCTTTCTGGGACTTCTGCTCCTGGAACAGATACCTCAATCGTCCTCTTTCCTCCTTCTGAAATATAGAAATAAATATTAGGTCCTTACCCTTCATTAAAAGAAATAAAAACTCAGCTTGATTTCTATCTTTTTGTAAACTACACATTATAAATTTGGGGTTCTTTCTATATTTTCATCATTACAGCCCAGATACACTTGAAGAATTTCCTTTTAAATGAACTGAGACAATAAACTTTAGTTATTAGTGTCAGTTCAGTAGTATACCAGTTCATAAAGAGCTAGAATCTTCAGACAAGTATCATGTCAGATTGGGAAGTGAAAAATGGAAATTAAGAGCTAGCCCTGAAGAACTTCAGATGTTTGTCAAAAACAGCCTATCTACAGTTTTCCAAAAATTAAAAGAGAAAAAAATGCTGAAGTAACTCAGAAAAACTTAGAATCTTTTTAAAATCGATTACATTATTACTCTTACCGAACACATTAGAACATTCCAGTAAGAAGTGGAAGTTGGTTGAAAAGGTGAAATGGCAATGATACACATAATTATGTCTATTGTCAACATTTCAGAAGTAGGTAATGGATCAACAAATACTTACTAAATACCTCCTAATGAAAGACTCTGCCCATTCCAGGCAGCTTCAAGAGGCCCTGTGAATCACTGCTTTACGCCAGGAATTTCCCAGCTTTAAGGGGTGATGAAACCAACTAAATCAGAGGACAGAAATGAAAGCATCTTTTAACGTTGAAGATCTATGGAAACAGAAGATGACACTTTTTATCAGAAAGTTCTTCTTTTTCCTTTTTATTAGTATTCTATTGTGTTTTAAATTAGAGTTTACATAGCAAATTAGGTTCCCCTTCAACAATTTTTATACAAACTGTCTGTACCACTGGTTACAATTTTTACGTAATGTGTCAGCACTCTCAATATTTCCATTCTGTTTGTTCTGTTTCCATTAATGACATATGAACATAGGTGTGCATATGTCTATTTGTATCACTGTTCTTATATCTCTAGGACGTATACCAGGAGTGGGATTGCTGGATCATAAGGTATTTCTATTTCTAGCTTTTTAAGGAAGTGCCATACTGTTTTCCACAGTGGTTGTACCATTTTACAATCCCATCAGCAAGGTATAAGAGTTCCAATCACCCACAACCTCACCAGCATTTGTTGTTTTCTGATCATTGCTATTTTTGCAGGGGTGAGATGGTATCATATTGTAGTTTTGATTTGCATCTCTCTAATGGCTAATTATCAAGAGCATCTTTTCATGTATTTGTTGGCGGCCTGAATGTCCTCTTTGGTGAAGTGTCTGTTCATGTCCTTTGCCCATTTTTAGATTGCATTGTTTGTCTTTTTGTTGTTGAGGTGCTGAAGTTTTCTATATATTTCAGAGATAAAACCCTTATCAGATATGTCATTGCCAAATATTTTTTCCCATCCATAGGTTCTCTTTTTACTTTCTTGGCAAAGTCTTTTGATGAGCATAACTATTTAATTTGTAGGAGGTCCCAGTTATCTAATTTATCTTCTGTTGTTCATGCATTTTTAGTTTTGTTTGATAGGCTATTTATGCTGAAAATTAGGTCCCCTAGTTTTGACCCTATGTTATCTTCCAGGAACTTTATAGTCTTAGCTTTAACATTTAGGTCTTTGATCCATTTTCAGTTAGTTTTTGTGCATAGTGTGAGGTATGGATCCTGATTCATTTTTCTGCATAGGAATATCCAGTTTTACCAGCATCATTTGTTAAAGAGACTGTTTCTTTCCCATGGACGCTGGCCCTTGTTGAAGATCAGCTGCCTATAGATGGATGGATTTACTTCTGGGTTCTCAATTTTATTCCATTAGTCTATGTATCCATCACTGAACAGTGCCAGGCTCTTTTGATTACCCTGGCTGTATAATAAGTTTTGAGATCGAGAAGTGTGAGGCCTCCTACTTTGTTCTTCTCCAATATTGCTTTAGCTCTACAGAGCCTCCTTCCTTTCTACAAGGAGCCTTGGTGGTACAGTGGTTAAGAGCTCAGCTGCTAACCAAAGGTTGGCAGTTCAAATCCACCGGCCGCTTCTTGGAAACTCTATGGAACAGTTCTACGATGAGTCAGAATCAATGCAGCAGCAACAGGTTTGGTGTTTTGGTCCTCTCCATACAAAGCTGGAGATTAGCTTTTCAATTTCATTAAAGAATGTTGTTGGGATATGGATCAGGATTGCACTGTATCCATAGATTGCTTTTGGTAGTATTGACATTTTCACAATGTTAAGTCTTCCAATCCATGAGCATGGAATGTTTTTTCATTTATGTAGATCTCTTTCAGTTTCTTGCAGTAATGTTTTATAGTTTTCCTTGTATAGCTCTTTTACATCCCTGGTTAGGTTTATTCCTAGGTATTTTATCTTTTTGGGGACTATTGTAAATGTTATTGTTTTCTTGATTTCCTTTTCAGAGTCCTCCTTGTTAGTGTGGAGGAACCCAACTGATTTTGGTGTGTAGATCTTGTACCTTGCCACTTTGTTGTATCCTTCTATTAGTTCTAGTACCTTTCTTGTGGAGTCTCTGGAATTTTCTATGTATAGGATCGTGTCACTAGCAAATAAGGGCAGTTTTACTTCTTCCTTTCCAATTAGAATACTCTTTATTTCCCTTCCTTGCCTTATTACTCTAGATAGGGCTTCCAGTACAATACTGAATAAGAGTGGTGATATAAAGGGCATCCTTGTATCGTTCCCATTCTCAAGGACAATGCTCTCAATCTTTCTCTGTTGAAAATAATGTTGGCTGTTGGTTTTGCCTATATGCCCTTAATTATGTTGAGGAATTTTCCTTCTATTCCTATTTTGCTGAGAGTTTTTATCAGGAAAGGGTGTTGGATTTTATCAAATGCCTTTTCTGTGTTGACTGAGATAATCATGTGATTCTATTCCTTTGTTTTATTTATATGGTGAATTACGTTGCTTGGTTTTCTGTGGTTGAACCATCCTTGTATCCCTAGTATGAGTCTCACTTGATCATGACGTATTATTTTTTCGATATGCTATTGAATTCTGTTGGCTAGAATTTTGTTGAGAATTTTTGCATCTATATTCATGAGGCATATTGGTCTGGAATTTTCTTTTTTAGTGGTGTCTTTCCTGGCTTTGGTATCAAGGTTATGCTGGCTTCATAGAATGAATTAAGGAGTATTCCTTCCTTTCCTATGTTCTAGAATAGTTTCAGTAGAATTGGTGTCAACTTTTCTTTGAATATTTGGTAGCATTTTCCAGTGAAGTCATCTTTTTTTATGACCTCTTCAATTTCTTCTTTTGTTATGGATCTATTCAAATTTTCTTTCTCTACTTGTGTTAGTTTAGGTAGGTAGTGTACTTCTAGAAATTTGTCCATTTCTTCTAGATTTTCAAAGTTGTTGGAGTACAATTTTTCATAATATTCTGTTATGATCCTCTTTATCTCTGTTGGTTCTGCTGTAATGTCACCCATCTCATTTCTTATTTTTGTTATTTGCATCTTCTCATTTTTTTCCTTTGTCAATTTGGCCATTGGTTTGTGAATTTTATTGATCCTCTCAAAGAACCAACTTCTAGTCTTGCTGATTCTATCTTTTCTTTTTCTGTTTTCTATTTCATTTGTTTCTGCTCTGATCTTTATTACTTCCTTTCTTCTGGTGATGGTGGACTTCTTTCACTGCTAGTTTTTCATTTGTTCAACTTGTAGGGTTAAGCTATTGATTTTGGCCCTTTCTTCTTTTTTTGATGTGTGCATTTATTGCTATAAATTCTCCTCTGAGAACTGCTTTTGCTCTGTTCCAAAAGTTTTGGTTTATGTTGTGTTTTCATTCTCATTTGATTCTAAGAATTATTTAATTTCATTTTTAATTTCTCCTATTACCCAAAAGTTGTAAAGTAAGGTGCTATTCAGTTTCCATGTATTTAATTTTTTTCCTTGTTTCTGTTATTGATTTCTAGTTTTATAACATGACGGAGAAGATGCTTTGTATTATTCTGATGTTTTTGAATTTATTGAGGACTGCTGTGGCCTAAAATATGGTCTATTCTGGAGAATGACCATGTGTGTTGGAGAAGAATGTGTACTGTGTTGGTGTTAGGTGGTGTGTTCTGTATATGTCTATGAGGTCGAGTTGGTTGACTGTGTTATTTAGATCATCTGTATCTTTGCTGATTTTCTTTCAAGTTGTTCTGTTCATCACCGAAAGCAGTGAGTTAAAGTCTCCTACAATTATTGTAGAACTGTCTATTTCTCTTTTCAATTCTGTTAGAGTTTGTTTTATGTATTTTGGAGCTCTGTCATTGGCTGCATAAATATTTATTGTGGTTACGTCCTCTTGCTGGACTGACTCTTTAATCGTTATATAATGCCCTTCTTTGTCTCTTATAATGGATTTTGACTTAAAGTCTATTTTATCAGAGATTATTACTGCCACTCCTGCTCTCTTTTGGTTACTGTTTCCTTGATATTTTTTTCCATCCTTTGATTTTTTAACCTATTTATGTCTTTGTGTATAAGGTGTGTCTCTTGTAGGCAAAATATTGATGGGTCATGTTTTTTTCTCCATTCTGCCACTCTCTGTCTCTTGTTTGGTGCATTTAAACCACTTATATTCAGTGTGATTATCAATAGGTATGCATTTACTGCTGCCATTTTATTATGCTTGTTTTTGTGGTGTTAATGGTTTCTTTGTTCTGCTTAATTTTCAGTGCTGAGTTCTTTTTGTTTATGGATTTTGTTTTCATATCCTTTGTTGTTGTTGATTTTGTGTTTACTGAGTCGTTTTGGTTTTCTTCTTTGTTTTGGTAAGTTGTTGTTGTTGTCAGGTGCCATCAAATCAGTTCCGACTCATAGCGACCCTGTGTACCACAGAAATGAAACACTGCCAGGTCCTGCGCCACGCTCATGATCATAGTTATCCTTATGCCCACTGTTGTAGCCACTGTATCAACCCATCTCGTTTAGGGTCTTCCTCTTTTTCGCTGACCCTCTACTTTACCAAGCATGATGTCCTTCTCCAGGGACTGATCCCTCCTGATAACATGTCCAAAGTATGGAAGACATAGTCTCGCTATCCTTGCTTCTAAGGAGCATACTGGCTATACTTCTTCCAAGACAGATTCGTTGGTTCTTTTGGCAGTCCATGGTATACTCAATATTCTTCGCCAACACCACAATTCAAAGGCATCAATTCTTCTTCGGTCTTCTTTATTCATTGTCCAGCTGTTGCATGCATATGATGTGAGTGAAAATACCACGGCTTGGGTAAGGCACACCTTAGTCTTCAAGGTGATATCTTTGCTTTTCAACACTTTAAAGAGCTCTTTTGCAGCAGATTTGCCCAATGCAATGCATCTTTTGATTTCTTGACTGCTGCTTCCATGGGTGTTGATTGTGGATCCAAGTAAAATAAAATCCT
>NW_004443962.1:20750514-20787519 GCF_000243295.1 Trichechus manatus latirostris | reverse complement strand
TATTCTCTGCTTTCAGCCAGGATCCATCTGACATCAGCAATGATATCCCTTGTTCCACGTTCTTTTCTGAATCCAGCTTGAATTTCTGGCAGTTCCCTGTTGATATACTGCTGCAGCCTCTTTTGAATGATCTTCAGCAAAATTTTACTTGCATGTGATATTAATGATTTTGTTCGATAATTTCCCCAATTGGTTGGATCGCCTTTCTTGGAAATAGGCATAAATATGGACCTCTTCCAGTCGGTTGGACAGGTAGTTGTCTTCCAAATTTCTTGGCATATATGAGTGAGCACTTCTAGCGCTACTTCCTTTTGTTGAAACATCTCAATTTATATTCTGTCAATTTATATTTCGCCAATGCTTTCAGCACAGCTTGGACTTCTTTCTTCAGTACCATCAGCTCCTGATCATATGCTACCTCTTGAAATGGCTGAACATCTACCAATTCTTTTTGGTATAATGACTCTGTGTATTCCTTCCATCTTTTTTTGATGCTTCCTGCGTCGTTTAATATTTTCCCCATAGAATCCTTCACTATTGCAACTTGAGGCTTGAATTTTTTCTTCAGTTATTTCAGCTTGAGAAATATTGAGCGTGTTCTTCCCTTTTGGTTTTCTATCTCCAGCTCTTTGCACATATCATTATAATTTTACTTTGTCTTCTCGAACCACCCTTTGAAATCTTCTGTTCATTTCTTTTTACTTCATTGTTTCTTCCTTTTGCTTTAGCTTCTCAACGTTTAAGAGCAAGTTGTCAGAGTCTCTTCTGACATATATTTTGGTCTTTTCTTTCTTTCCTATCTTTTTAACAACCTCTTGCTTTCTTCATGTATGATGTCCTTGATGTCATTCCACAACTCATCTGGTCTTCGGTCATTAGTGTTCAACGTGTCAAATCTATTCTTGAGATGGTCTCTAAATTCAGGTGGGATATACTCAAGGTCATACTTTGGATCTCATGGAGTTGTTCTAATTTTCTTCAGTTTCAACTTGAAGTTGCATATAAGCAATTGATGGTCTGTTTTGCAGTAGGCTCCTGGCCTTGTTCTTACTGATGATATTGACCTTTTCCATCGTCTTTTTCCACAGATATAGTCGTTTTGATTCCTGTGTATTCCTTCTGGTGAGGTCCATGTGTATAGTCACCGTTTATGTTGGTGAAAAAAGGTATTTGCAATGAAGAAGTCATTGGTCTTGCAAAATTCTATCATGCGATCTCCAGCATCATTTCTAGCACCAAGGCCATATTTTCCAACTACCGATCCTTCTTTGTTTCCAACTTTAGCATTCCCATCACCTGTAATTATCAATACATCCTGATTGCATGTTTCATCAATTTCAGACTGCAGAAGCAGGTAATAATCTGCAATTTCTTCATCTTTGGGCTTAGTGGTTGGTGTGTAAATTTGAATAATAATCGTACTAACTGGTCTTCCTTGTAGGCGTACAGATATTATCCTATCATTGACAGCGTTGTACCTCAGAATAGATCTTGAAATGTTCTTTTTGACAAGTAGATTTATTAATTTTCTTTGTGGTTATTCTGAAATTTACCTTTATCTTCCTAAGTTTAAAACAGTCTATCTTGATATTGTCTTGACTTCCCCTCCATATGGAAGTTCTATAAACTACATCATTTATTCCTCGTTTTTGTTTTGAAGTTGTTGTCATTTACAGATTGACATCTCTGGTTCCCTGTTTTCAGTTTTGCAACTTTTACTTTTGAGAATTCTTTATCTAAGTTGGTATCTGGCAGATGCTGTCATGTGTCTTAACCTCAGGTTGTTGTCTAATGTCGTTGGTTCTCTGTCTAAAGGGCTTCCTTTAATATTACTCGTAAAGTTGGTCCGGTTTGTACAAATTCCCTTAATTTCTGTTTTTCTTGGAATGCCCTAGTTTCATCATCATATTTGAAAGACAGTTTTGTTGGAAATATGATTCTTGGTTGGCAATTCTTTTCTTTCAGAGCTCTATATATGTCATCCCATTGCTTTCTTGCCTGGATGGTTTCTGTCAAGAAATCAACACTAGTCTTACTGGTGCCCCCTTTGTAGGTGACACTTCATTTTTCACAAGCTGCTCTTAGAATTCTTTCTTTGTCTTTGGTTTTGGAAAGTTTGATTATCATATGTCTTGATGACTTTCTTTTGGAGTCTATCCTGTATGGGATTCGTTGAGCTTCTTGGATGGAAACCTTCTTGTCTTTCATAATATTAGAAAAGTTTTCTGCCAATAAATCTTCAAAAATTCTCTCTGTACTTTTCTTTTCTCCTCCTCTTCTGGAATTCCTATTACACGTAAAATATTCCTCTTAATGGTGTCCCACATAACTCTTAGGCTTTCTTCATTTTTCTGATTGTTCCTCAAACAAATTGGTATCAAAAGATTTGTCCTCTATTTCACTGATTCTTTCTTCCATTGATTCAATTCTATTTCTATGCCCTTCCATTGAGTTATCTATTTCTGATATTTATTGTTAATCACCTGGATTTCTAATTGTTGTTTTTGTATGGTTTCTAATTGTCTATTTATTTTGTCATTTTGTTCTCGTACTGTTTTCCTGAATTTTTTTAGGGTTTTGTGTGTGTTTTCCTTGATCTCTTTGAGGATCCTATATATAAGTCTTTGAATTGCTAGTTCTATTACCATTTCCTCCTCAGGTAGGTTTTCTACACCTTTATTTTGCTCACTTGTTTGGACCATCTTATCCTGTTTCTTCATATGATTTCTTATTGTCTGCTGTCTCCGAGGCATTTAGGTTTTATTTTTTTTATAAATTTCTTTGATTGTATGTATGTTTTGTGCTGATTTTTTTGTTTTGTTTTGATGTATCTGGAGCTTTGTTTCTTCTTTTTTTCCTTTGGAATGTCTTTTTCCTTTTTATTATTTTAATTGTTGTTTTGTGGTTCTGGTCTATGTGTGCCTTTGGTGGTGTCTGTTGGCTGAGCATGACTTCCTCTCACTACTGGGGATCGCTGGTCACACCCATGTGTGAGTCCTCTGTGGTTAGGCTCATATGTCTTCCCTTACTGGATTGAGTGCAGGTGGGAAAGCAAGTTCCTTCTCTGATATTGGGTGACAAGTTTGGGTGGTCAGTGTCCCTCCATAGCCCTTGTGGGACCATGGATTCCTTTGGTTGGTGCAACAGTTTGTGCATCTCTGTAGGTCAGGGCAGGACGTCTCTGCATCTGCTGTGAGGGGGTGCTTCCCAAATGGATGGGGTAGGCCTGCTGTACATACATAAATTGGTGTCTTAGTAGGTGGTGGGGTTTTAGTGCAAGTGCAGATGGCCTACAGGAACTGTTTGGGTGTGCAATGTGTGACACTGCAGCCAGATGGACATTGGATGAGGGCACTAGGATCTTCTGCTTGTTGTTTGGCAGAGGTGCAGATGGCACCTTTCAGGATGTGACTGGAACTGCTGATGAGAGGATGTGTCTGTCCATCCAGTCACCAAGGCATGGATGCAGGAAGCGTTCTTCCTGGTCACTGGGATAGGCGCTGTGTGTGCACACCACCAGTTGCCAGGTGGTCAGGGAAAGGGTGCACGGGTTACCAGTCACCGGCTGGGTAGCATGGGAACTCGCACCACCAGTCACTAGGTGGGTGGGGTGGCAGGGTGGGGGAGAGGAGGGTCTCACACCTCCGGTTGCCAGTTTGGTGGCAGGAGTGCACACCACTGATCGCCGGGCAGGTGGGGCAGCACGGAGATGGGTGGAATGGGCACGAGCCTCCAGTTGCAGGTCCAACAGCACAGGAGTGCGTGCCATGGATAGCCAGGCAGGGGGCGGGGATAAGGGGGCACACTGCTGGTCACCGGGAGGGTAGGGGAGAGGCAAAGATGGGGAGAGTGTTCCCCTAGTCTCTCACATGGGCACTGGTGCACTCCCCGCAGAGTGCAGCCAGTCATCAGGACCCGGCTCCAACAAAATGCAAGAAGGGGCTGTCCAGAGTCCAGTCAGGTCAGAGATCTCTAACTGCCACTCCAAGGATCCTCCACTGTGCCAGCACTACCCACCCAAATGATCAGGGGCCACTGCTGGTGAATAGTTCTGTCTCTATTTTCTGGCTCCCTCCCTGTTATGGTTGTCTGGATCCCTAGGGCTCTCACCTGTCTTCCTGCACTTTCCTTCCTTAGATCCAGTTCATGTTCTGCTCACCTTGCTTCACTCTGGGTTTGTCTACACAGTATCTCTGCCTCCTATTGGAAATTTTATGAAGTTACCTTCCTGTGCTCTTCTCCCGGGAACAATGTTCGCTTTGTCTCAAGATGGTCATGCTGCGCCAGGCTGACTGGCAGGGCGCCTACAGTCCATAAATCTCCTCGTTCACTGTTTTCATTCAGTTTCACCATCCCGTCACTGTGCTATCTAATTCTTCATCCTTCTGTTTGCTGTTCCGGATTCCCAGATTACCATCTGTATCCGTTCACTTGGGTTCTCAGTTCTTTGCTGTAAGGGGATGATGATGTGGTATGTGTGACTAAGCTGCCACCTTGGGCCTTCTCCTGCAAAGTTCTTCTTAAGGGTGATCTGCTTTATTTTTCACTTAGCACTAACTGATATTATATCATATACTTATTTGTTTATTCATTTATTGCTTACTCCTCAACTTGACTGCTGAAGCATTCAAGATGGGCAGGGACTGTCCTGTTCAGTGCTGTATCTCTAGCACTCAGAACATGCCAGGCACATAGTAGCTGTTCATTCACATTTGAGTGGGTGATTTAACTTATTCTAATCTGAAGTTGCCTTTAGACTTTATGACTATGAAGAACAGTAACCATCATTTAAAGAAATCCTAGAATAAACAAAGACAAAGGGCCCCAGGAAAATGTATTACCCATCATTTTCCAGTACTTTCTAAGACAGTCTGCTTTCTGGGTCTATAATTTCAAAATGGAAATAACTTCTAAATGAGTGAAAAACTCTAACTGGCAGATGCCTTGAAGATAATCTACTTTAACCAGCCACAGGATATGTGAACCCCTCTAAAACTAGTGGCCCCTATGCTTAAATTCCTCAACACACTACCTACTGTAGCAGAGCTTTTTCTAATCCTGACAGTGAGAACCTTCCTTAAACTGGCCCCAAGTCGGTCTCTCTAAAGCCTTCACACAACTCTACCACTCGAGGGTCTCAATAATTCAATCTTTGGCTAAAAAGCAACCTGAAATCTAGTTCGTTTCATCAGTACCTTTTTGAATATGAATACTATGACAAGTAATTTTAAAGTTACTGATTCCTTCTAGCTTTTCATACTCCTAAATGTAACAACGGAATAAAAAGTTTAATTTACAAATAAAAAAATTTTAATGGTCTTTAACAACAACAACTTATAGTTTGTTGCTGATAAAATTCTAAATTATCACTCTGACGCTTATATTTTATACATCAGCCACAGCATGTGTCACAAGTGAAATCATATACAGTAATAAATCCCATCTACATGCAGGACAACTTAGGAACCGGCATAGCAGTGATCAACTTCACGCATCATGAGACAGAAGGATTATTACACTAAGAATCAGGAGACCTGCCTTCTAGTTCTACTTCTGTCACTTATTCTGTGACCTAGGTCTGTTTTTTTCCTGTGTAAAATTGAAGGCACTGGAATATATGCTCTTTAAGACTCAATGTGGACTTGCAAAATCACAGAAAAACTTTCATGTTTCTAGTTTTAAATCACTAATTTGTAACCAACCAGTCCATGCTTTGAGAGGTGACTGAGCAGGTGATCCCAGCAGAGACGTAGAATTCAAGCAGACAAGTTTCTGCTGCTCTATCAACTGCAACAGTTTTCCGCGAGCCTCCATACTCTGTCGATTCAATTCTGCGATCCGTTCCTCCATGCTACTTGCTAGAGGTTGTGCTGCTGGAAAAGTCTTTAAAAAAAAAAACAAAAAAGACACAAATTCAATACTGAGAAAAAAAAAAAAAAACACACAAACTTTGACTTTTTGTAAAAATAAATTCTCCCGTAAGAACCAGCAAGTTCGTATTCATAGCCCTTGCTATATGCAAACTTGAATAATGGGCAAATAATTTACAAATCACTTCCTTAAAAAATTAGGACAAAGTAAAGGGATACTAGTCCCTCTACGGGTGCCACATAAGCTCTTTAGTCCCTTTGTTTGTGGACAGTCTGCAGGACAAAGCTTTCCAGAGTCCTCTAGTGTTTTGTTGAGCTGCACAAAAGATCACACAAAGAGACTCCTGGTAACCTGCCCTCTGGAGATATGCTAAAGGCCACATACCTATTAATGGCAAATCTGAGTTTCAATCACAATATATAAAACACAAGAGGATCTGCTGTAGTTGAAATAGATGCTTCTATAATCTTCAAACATATACGATGAGTTATTTGGCAAAGATTGCAAGCAGCTTTATCACTCCTTCTAAATATGTGACAGCCTCCCCAGGCTACTTTTGGCCTAAGATAGGTGATTGAATAATAGTTCATGGTTGGAAAGAGAGGTACAGAAAAACATATCTAGGACTTTAACATAAATTTAATTTAAAAATTCCCAAAAGGAATGCACTTATATCATTCCTAATTATTTCATTTTGCTAAATATGTCCCTTTGGGGAGGTGGGGAACCCATCCGTAATAGAAATTACTAATTTCTAGCTTATGCCCATTAGTAATAAAAAGAGTGAAAAAAAACGAAGTAAGGATCATTTTGTATTTCCAATTATAACAAAAAGGGTGGTAAGGGCAGGAATATCAGATCGTCCTCCCCAGCCTGATCTATATACCAATTTAAAAAGGAGGCAAACTCAGTATTTAACTTTGTTACCTTTTTCAAACCAAGTGTTACTGTTTCAAATAACCTTCAAAACTCTGCAAACATCAGAAGGCCTCCCAGTGACTCAAAATTAAGGTGGCTGGCATTTACACACCCGCACTGACAGCAGCTGTCTATTCCCAACACTCTTTCCCTGGCCTCCCTCCTGCCAGTCCCTTCCAACCACTAATTCTGTGACTCAGTGTCCACACTGCCCTTGTTTCCCATGAGCCATCACTGACAGGTGGTCCTCACCCCTCCAGCTCCCCCTAACCTTCCTCATTAAAGCCCTTGATCCACTGTTTTAAAGCCCCTATGAAAGCAGTCACCTCAGGAACGCCTAATCCATGAAGCTGTCTAGCTCTTTCCCACTGCTAAAACACTGTTGCATCCCCTATCAGAAGCCTGGTGGGCGCCATCTTAGTTCACAACGAAGTCAAAGGAAGTGTCTTTCATCACTGGAACCAGTACAAGGAGGTATGCTACAAATATCTCCCAGCTGGAACTTAAAATCTGTTTTCTTCCCACAAACAATGAAATAAATGTTTAGGTTACCAGGTTACCCCACAAGGTTTATCTAACTTACAAAATTCCTGCACAATATGTAGACCTTTGCTACTCAAAAGTGTGGTCCTTGGATCAGCAGCACTGACATCAATTGGGAACTTATTAGAAATACACAGACCTATCCCAGACCTACTCAATCAGAAACTGCATTTTAGCAAGATCCCCAGGTGATTTGGATGTACATTAAAGTCTGACTCTAACAATCCTTTAAAACATCATTTCTATGGGAAAATGCATTCTATCTCCTAAAAAAGTAACTCTTCATGAATTGAGGGTCAACTATACATAGTTCTCTTTTAGGAACCACTTTAAGAGTAGGAATGCTTTCAATGCAACTGTAGACATGTGGCAAACTAGCAGTATTAATTCTACATTTTATATTTAAAACTTCATGCCTAGCTTAATCTTAGCTTTCCTACACATTTTCCCATTGCCCTAGTTTCCTCATTCACTTATGTTTTTATTTTATGTTGTCTTGCTGTATTTCATGTGCAGTATGTACTGATAAACAACGGCTACCTATTCTGGAACAAGGCCCTGTCAAGCCTAAGCCATCCGGTGGCAGTCTTCAAGACACCCAGAGTCACTTCTGGAGAGAAGTCCCCTATGACGCCCAAGTGTGTAAGTGAGCTCCTATGTATCCCCAGCCACTCCTTCACTGGTACTCACGGCACTCATGTCGCTTGCACTTTCCTGTTTGTTTAACGCCCGAGGTCCATCTCCTCGCTCTCCCCCTGGCCCAATATTATTCAGATGTGCCTTGATAGCTGAATTCTGCAGTGCCAACTTAGCAATTCGTGCCATCATGTCCTTTCTTTGTATCAGGGCCTCATTTGTTCCAAGTTGTTGCCCATCTCCCAATACTGGAGGCTCATCTGAGAACACAGGGCTTCTTGACTGCTGGGTGTTTGAATGGGAATTGCAGCGGGGCTGTGACAGACTGACAAAAGGAGCCTGGTTTTTGTTCTCCAAATCTTCTCCCATGTGAGAAACCCTCCACCTCTGAGTGAAGAGACGATTCTCTTCGTTTGAATTCTGAACATCTGTACCAGGAGGGAAGGTCTTTTTTTCCCCATTTTGTTCCTTCTCAATTATTTCCACAGTTGGAGGAATGCGTGGGGCAGGACGAGTTTGAACAGTCCTCCTCAATACTGTAGATAAGAATTAAGAAATAATAAATAAATATGTATTATTTTGCCATAGATTGGCAGTATAATTGTCTCATTAGCCCATCATAGAAAAGCTGGAGAAGTATTTCAACAGAAGGGTTTGGCCTTTGAATACCTAAAGCATTTTCAGCAGGGCTTATGCCAGAAATGCAATCCCTAACAATCAAGTACATGGACTTTTTATATTCCTTAAACCATTTGTCAGTATCCTCGTGAAAAGACATCTTTCAAGCTCACATTTTAACACATATATTAACACATATCTGGGACTCCTGTAGTGGGAGTGTCAGTATCTAAAGTTCTCTCTGAGGAAGTAAAATTTAAAATGATTAAGTATATGGCAGAAAGCAGAGCAAAAGGCAGAGAGAACGACTTATGTGAAGACCCTAAAAGAGGAAACAGCGTAAAAAGGAGGCCAGTCTAGCTGTAGCATAGCAATGAGGGGAGAAATGGAAAATCTGAGGCTGGGCACTTGTGCAGGGGCCATTTCTCAATGAGCCTTTTAGGCCATGTTAGGGATTTTATAATTTAATCTAAGAGCAACGGAAATCTACAAAAGTTGTGGCAACAATTTGATTTACATTTAAAAAGATCACTCTGGCTATGGATAACTGGAAGGTGGCAGGAATGGAAGTAGGGAGACCAGTAAACAGTTGCAGTAGTTTAAGAGAAAAATGATAGTAACTTTGACTAAAGTGCACTGGCAACAGAGATAAAGTGAAGTAACAGATATGAGAAATATTTTGGTGATAGAACTAAGAGTGATGAACTGGAAGTGGGGTAGAGGGAAACACACGAATCAGCATGGCATGCACAACTGAGTGGATGGTGATGCCATTTACTGAGATGGAGAAGACAAGAAAAACAGCAGACTTGAGGCAAGGAGGTTATCAAGAATTCAGGTTTGAACATGCTAAGTTTAAATGCCTTATGATTTACCCATGTATCTACCCAAGTGGACAGTCACTCAAGTAGATGGATATATGGGTCAGAAGCTCAAAAGAGATATCTGGGCTAACATATAAAACTGGAAGTCACTGTCATATAAAAGGTATTGGAGGCTGTAAGATTACCTAGAGAGAAAGCGTAGAGTGAGAAAAAGAAAGAGACCAGTACCAAGACATGAGGAACTCAACATTCAGGATCAGGTAACGGAGGGAAAGCTAGCAAAGTACTGAAATGGAACAGCTAGGGAAATAAGAAAAATATCACAAGAAAGAGGTATCAAAGAAATAAAGAGAGGAGATTGTTTCACAAAAGAGGGAGTGGTCAACTATGTGTAATGCTACTGTAAGATATGGCAAGATAAAGACAAAAAAATGTACACTGGACTTAGTAATACAGAGGTCACTGGAGCCTTTTAGCAAAAGTGGTTTGGTGGAATTCTAAAGAATAACTTGGGACAGTGGATGCTTCTCGTTCAAAACAGCAGACTGAGCACCCATCTGCCTTGCCTCCTTCCACTGAAACAACAGTAAGGAGGCATAAGAGTCAATAAACACATATCAGTACAGAGGATAGTCTGGGAAGACAGTCTTCAGTGAATGTGGTATTTCAACAAATTTCTGGAAGTCAGAGTGAATGGCAAATGTGTGAAAGAATGAAACTGATCAGAAGCTACAGCCCAAAATACGTTTATACTACAAGGAAGTTACAGTATCTACACCACCCATCTGTCAGTTTGTCATACTGTGGTGGCTTGCAGGCGTGTTGCTATGATGATGGAAGCTATGCTACTGGTATTTCAAATACCAGCAGGGTCATCCATAGTGGACAGGTTTCAGTGGAGCTTCCAGACTAAGACAGACTAGAAGGATAAAGACCTGGCAATCTACTTACAAAAATTAGCCAATGAAAACTTTACAGATCACAACAGAATATTGTTCGATAGAGTGCTGAAAGATGAGCCTTCTAGGTTGGAAGGCATTCAAATTATGCAGTGGCCACAACAATGGACTTAAGCATACCAACAATTGTGAAGACGGCACAAAACCAGGCAATGTTTCATTCTGTTATGCAGAAACATAAGGTCGCCATGAGTCAGGGCCAAGTTGACAGCAACCAAGAATAACAACACAAGGAAGCTACAGGTGAAACCCAGTCTTCCTGCGGGAACCCTGAAAAGGCGACAGGCTCAAAGTGGACAGGTACAGGGGAGACAATGAGAAGTAGGACTGAAAACTGAGGAGTTATTTAAAGTTTGTCTACTGTTCAGTCATGCCAGTCAAGCTTTTGCTCACTACTCCTCTGCCTACCCACCAAGACGAAAAAAACAGGGTTGGGGGGGAGCAAACGTGGTAGCTCCAACGTAATATCTGGATTCTAATTGCACACCCTAAAAGGAAGCCTTCAGTTAGCATATCATGCCCATATAAACAAAGCAACTACTTAAGGGAAAGTCTATTGGGAAACAGACCTACACCTATCTATACTACAGAAGAGAACACTTACGCCAGTTACCGATAACATTCAACCTAGTCATTTACTCTAAAATATGAATGGACAAATCAAGGATCACCAGCTATATGAGGAAAATCAGCATGAAAGAAAAAAGCCACAATAAAAAACAGAACAAAAGACCATAAATAAAAGACAATTAAAATACGTAAGAAATTTTAACAAAATTCTAAGTGGTATCCTGAGAAGAGTCTGGAAGATGTATCCATAACAAGCAAAATGTCCCAGCATGAAAAAGGGACACTCAGACAGTAAGAAAGGGCCCTTGCTTGCAAATTAAAAATACAATTGGTGAAATAAAGAAATCCAAAAGGCAGGCTTGAATATAAACTGGAAGAAATCTTCCAAAATATAGAGAGGAAGCTAAAAAGCCAAATACATGAGAAAATTTAGGAAGGTCAACATCCAATTTCCCAAAACTGAAGAAAGGCATGTGTCATCAGATTGAAAGTTCTCACAGAGCCAATCAGAAAAGACCCACATTTAGACACAGCTAGTGCAATTTCAGAATAAAAATAAAGGAGTCCTAAAGGCTTCTACAGAAAAAAAGCAGGTCACATACAAAGAAACAAAAGTTAGATATTCCGTCAGACATCTCAACAGCAACATTGGATACTAGAAATCAGTGGAACAATGCCTTTAATTTCTGAGCAAAATTTTTTGAGGAAGCTGTAATTCTATATCAAGCCAAATTATCGATCAAGTACAAGAGAGAAATAAAAAGATTTTCAGACTTTGAAGAACTCAAAGTTTACCTGCCACACACCCTTTCTGATGATTATTTCATAAAATTGAGGGAGAAAACAAATAAAGTGGAAGAAACAGAATCCAGGGAACAGCTGAACCAAGCCAGGAGTGTAATACTGATAGCAAATCCCAGGATAAAAGCTGTGCAGCAGACCCGGAGAACAATCAGTTGAGACAGGAGCAGGGGTGAAAGGGCTTTGGAAAGTTGTCTCTGGGATGAAAGTGGATTCCACGCAGTAATAGGTAGTATGATTAAAAGACTTGAAAATCTGAAGATATGATGAAAGCACATCAACAAGGGGGAAAAGGCAACTTGAAACTCCAGGCAAAACAGAAATGAAACAAGAAAGTCACAGTATAAGTACAGAGCAAACTAAAAGATTTTGAGCAACTCATGGAATAAGGAGAAATCACTTTAAGTGGCACAAGGATTGATAGTAACAATGTACCCAAAAAGAAAACGTAATTGTTATTTATTTGTTCTCAACTTTCAGTATCCGTCTATAGACAAGACACAGAAGACAGAATTGTGGGAAAGGCACAGAACATAAATATTATCAAACCTGATAATGTAAAAGGAAAGATATAGCTGAGTGAAGGTGGGAGGTGGCAAACAGAAGAAAGGTAGAAGAAAAGCAAGGGGAACTGATATTCTCATCTTACATGGTGGAAAGTCAGGAGATATTGCCTAGAATTAATAAGGAAGACATAAAAAGTATTTAAAGTTACAAAATTAAGTAACAGAATTAAAAATAATCATATATTGATCTAAATTAGATAGGAAGGGAGCTAGGTGTTAATTTGAATTACAGCCTCTTCTTTCTTAAGGGAGAGTCTATAATGATTATATAAAGTTGATATCTCAAGAAAATAGACGGAAAAATTTTATATTAATTATAGAAAGAACCACCAGAAAGACAAAAATCAAGTTACGATAAAAACGATTGTCTCTGGGGGTAGGGCTAGGAATGGGGGATGAGATATCCACTTTGTATGTAATTTTTTTACCCACATGCAAATATGAATTGGAAGTGGTGCTTAAAAAAAAGAATGAATGGGAGATAAAATGAAAACCATACACATACACACATATATACATACATGTGCATACATACATTATGTCCCCCACATGTCTGTCAGTTTGTCATACTGTGGGGGCTTACATGTTGCTGTGATGCTGGAAGCTACGCCACCAGCACTCAAATACCAGCAGAGATACCCATGGCGGACAGGTTTCAGCTGAGCTTCCAGACCAAGACATATATATGCTGTTGTTAGGTGCCGTCAAGTCGGTTCCGACTCATAGCAATCCCATAGGACAGAGTAGAACTGTCCCAAAGGGTTTCCAAGGAGCTGCTGGTGGATTTAAACTGCCGACCTTTTGGTTAGCAGCTGAGCTCTTAACCACTACGCCAGCAGGGCTCCAAAAAAAAACCAAACCCATTGCCATCAAGTCAATTCCAACTCATAACGACTGCAGTGTAATTACTTTTGTGTGTGGCCTTTCTAGCCATGGGCTTGTAACTCCCACCTAGGTGATTGTGTGACAGGGTAATTGCGGCCCACCAAGGGGATTGGAGAGTTTTTCCTTAAAGAGAGCCAGTTCCAGCGGAGAGGAGAGGAGGCCACCACCACCAAGGAAAGAGAGACCGGCAGCATGAGACATCGCAGTGGCTTTCCCAGCCCACAGAGAGAAAGCTGAGAGCCTTCCGGCAGAGACTGAGGGCCAGGGAGAGGTTTGCCTGCAAGCACAGCTTGGAGAGGTTACCCTGAGGGAAGAACTGTATCCTGAGTGTTCTTGAGCCTGAAGTGTCTTCCCTAATAAACCCCATAATTGTGAGTACGGTCTGTGAGTTGTGTGTGGCCATTACAATGAATTATCGAACCCAGTAGAGAAGTAGCGAGTGCTGTGTGACGGACGTTGGTGTCAGAATTGGTAGAGATGGCAGAGAGAGGAGGCGTGTCTGACCTCCACTTCATAGGAATCAGCCTTGAGCTGTTGATTTTGGTTCTCGTTTCCCCTTGTGGGGTTGGAGATCAGACACCGCGCCCAAGCCATTTTCACAGCGACCTTATAGGACAGAGCAGAACTGCCCCACGGAGTTTCCGAGGAGTGGCTGGTGGATTTGAACTGCCGACCTTTTGGTTAGCAGCCAAGCTCTTAACCACTGTGCCACCAGGGCTTCATGTATACATATATATATACACACATATCACTTTCAAGAAGTATAGCATTATTCATAACAGCCAAAACGTAGTCCACCAAAGCATAAATGGATACAAAAAAATTGTGTTATATATATACAACAGAATATTATTCATCCATAAGAAGTACTGATACATGCAACAACTTGGATGAACCTCGAAAACATTATGCTAAGTGAAAGAAGTCAGACACAGAAGGCCACATATTAAATGATTCCTTTCATATGCTATATCCAGAATAGGCAAACAGATAGGGACAGCAAGCAGATTAGAGGTTACCAGGAGATGGAGGGAAGGGAGAATGGGGAATAATTACTTAATGTATATGACGGGTTTTTATGGGGTTGATGAAAAGGTTCTGAAAACTACAGAGAGTTGGTGGTTGCACAACATTGTGAATACACGAAACACCACTGAACTGTACATTTTAAAACTCTGAACTGTATGATATGTGAATTCAGGAACCACCCAGAGGTGCCTCAGAAGACAGCCCTGGTGATCTGCTTCTGAAAAGTCACAGCCTTGAAAACCTCATGGAGCACAGTTCTACTCTGCACACATGGGGTTCCCGTGAGTTGGGATCAATTCAACAACTAACAACAACAATACGTGAATTTCACCTCAACAACAACAAAAATGTTTTAATTAAAAAAAATAAAAATAAAGAAGACATGGCTGTGAAGGGAAGTAGAATAAAGTACTAGCTAGAAGAAGAGGGTCAGCAAAAAAGAGGAAGATCCTCAAGGAGATGGACTGACGCAGTGGCTGCCAACAATGGGCTCAAACACAGCAACAATTGTGAGGATGGCGCAGGACCTGGCAACATTTCTTTCTGTTGTACGTGGGGTCACTATGAGTCGGAACCAACCCCACAGCACCTAACAACAACAACAAGAAAATATTTATAATGAGAAATTCTAGAACAGCATGTCTAATACAGTGCTGTATACGCCATATGTGGCTAGTCAAATTAAAATTAAATAAAATTTATAATTCAGTTCCTCAGTCACACTGGTCATATTTTAGGTCTCAAGAGCCACATGTAGCAAGTGGCTAGCTATCATATTAAACAACAGAGATGACAGAACATAACGTTTTCATCATCACAGAAAGTTCTATTGGACAGTACTGCTCTAGAGCAGAACTGAATACTGATGAAAGGCTCTAATATATCTCCCATCTTCATCTGCATGTTCATTTTAGCTGAAAAACTCTTTACATATGAGTATTCCAAACAAAACAGAAAAATATGATGATAAAGCTTCACCAATTCAGAATACATACTCAGAGGCAGCTCTATCCATACACTGTAAAGGAACGATGCAGCATTATTTCTGCCAATGCAGAGCCTGCTGAAGATGTTAACAAAATGCTGTCTACAGCAGTCCCTGTAATTTGCTTTAGTGAACATTTAGCATGTTTATGATCAGAGCAAAAATACTTATTGTAATTGTTTCCTTAAAAGAACTTTAAACTATCTATCATTCATGAAAAATAATTTATAATATTCAAGAAGAAATCATTAGACAAGCCTACTAGTAACACACAAACATTCAAAAAACCACCTTAAGAAGTGAAAATGTAACCTGAATTGAAATCATACTCTCCTAAATCTAGCCAGCATTCATACACCTCTCCAGCACTCGAAAGAGGAAATACTGAATCACAAGATACTGCAGAGCTGCAAGGGACATTAAAAATAAGAAAAACTCTCTCATTTTAGAGATAAGGAAACTAACACCCAGAGAAAGTAAGTGTGTTAGCACCATGCCTCACAGCTAGTCGGCGGATGAGCAGACCAAGAGGCCAGCACTGGCCGTCAGCCAGGCACCGTCTCCACTACCCCGCTGATGTGACAGACTCGACATCTGTACTATAAATGCCAAAATAAACTTTAGAACAGTAAGGTGTCATTTTCTTCACCTTTTATGGCTTCTTCATGGCCTCTATTCTAAACATACATCAAAGTGCAGAAAATGTGACAAAATTTGTATGTCCCAATGACAACAAAAGTTACTTTTCTGTTTCCCTATATGAGAGTATCCAACCATCTTTTTAAAGAAATGAAAATTCTGGCAAATCAAGGCTGAATTAATACTTTCTGAAAATTTTGGAGGAGAGTCTAAGACAGAGGTTCTTAACTCTTTTGACTAAAGGACTCTTTGTAAAATCAAATGAAAGTTATAGCTCCAGAAAAATGCATATTCAGACAAACAACATTTTTCCAGTCAGTGAAGCAGTCCGTGGACCTTCTGAAGACCTGAGCTAAAAAGTAACAATAAATTTTTAAGATTTTATTCAAAACTCTACATTGTGCAGCAAAAATGACTCTAAAGCTTTTAACTGTCCATTGCCTTTCATTATAAAATCTCAACTGACTGACTTGAAAACTTTTGATGAGAGAAGTTAATATGATGACCAGACATGACTTACAAAATCCTTAAAGTCACAGTTCTCACCTTCCTTGGTAGAACTTTCACTGCTCTCTGGAGTATAGTCTCCTCTTGTTTCTCACTCCCTCATATGTTCCTGGACCACAGGGACAAAGGGGATTCTCCTTACTCTGCATCTTAATGCTAAAAGCTTAGATCCTTTGATCAGAGCTTAATATTTATAATGTCTAATGGAACAGATACATAATGAAATTCAATGTCACACTTCACCGTAGGTGTAACGTGCATGATACAAACCACCCTGAAAATTCCTCCTTTAGCTTAAAGATTACATGGGGAATGTCTTTTTAAATTTTGTTTATCAAGTAACAATGAACAGAATAAATGACGTATGTGAAGCATAAAAAACACTGCCTTATAACTGTAGAAGAAGCCTGCTTACCATCCTGCAGAGGAGAGAACTCGGAGCTGCTCTTCTGCCTGGGTGGTGTTAACAACACAGCTGGCTCAAACATCTGTGCTGGAAAACTGCTGGCCAGAGTCCCACTATCAGGCTGGTTTGGCACCTGAGACAGTTTGACAGGCAGCTCCTCTTGTGGCAATTCAACCACTTCATCCCCTCTGAACATCAATGGACTGGAGACATCAGCATTTACAACTGGACCCTCTGAAGAAAATGAGAGGCTATTAGTATTTAAGAAACAAAAAGGGACTATGGACACATTTCAGTAAAGTACAAAACCCACAAAACCTCTAGACCCTTCACTTTCTAGGCTATATCCCTTTTTGCCAACAATTCATATTCGAAGCTCACGTGGAACCAGAACTGAGAAGAAATTGCTATCTTTGAGAAAAGCACTGAGAGTCCCAAAGCCACACAAAACAAGGATTCTGAAAAGCCACTTTGGGACTCCCAAGAAATCTTATCTGGCATTTAGAAGTTTGCATTATTTGTTATGGACAGCTTTCTAACAGTCACGACAAATAACAAAATGGCAAGAATGGGGTGTATTAACCCACTACTTCCATATACAAGGCTCATTATAAAACAAGGTAATTTCACAAGTCACGCATCATCACAGAATACTCACATTCTCTATTACTTAAAAAAGGTTACAAGAGCTGAGACTCAGTGTCTTAGTTATCTAGCACTGTTATAACAGAAATACCACAAGTGGATGGTTTCAACAAACGGAAATTTATTTTCTCACAGTTTAGAGGCTAGAAGTCTAAACCTGGAGCACCAGCTCTAGGGGAAGCCTTTCTCTCTCTGTTGGCTCTGGAGGAAAGTCCTTGTCTTTTCAGCTTCTGCTTCCTGTTTCCTTGGAGATCTCCATGTGTCTTGCCATCTATGTTCCCCCATCTCTCCTCTGCTCGATTGTTTAATCTCTTTTATATCTCAAAAGAGATTAACTCAATATATACCCTATAGTAATCCTGCCTCGTAACATAACAAAGACAACCCATTTCCAAATGGGATTATAACCACTGGCATAGAGGTTAGGATTTACAACACATATTTTTGGGGGATGTGACTCAATCCATAACACTCAGGAAGACACTAAATTGGTTTTATCTGTATAAATCTTTCTCATTTTTTCCATAGGCAATAACAATAATAAACAATAACTTATAATACACTCACTCCCAGCCCTTCTCATCTATAAACCTGTTGCCATCAAGTCAATTCAGACTCACGGTGACCCCATGTGTTACAGAGAAGAATTGTTTCATAAGGTTTTCTTGGCTGTAATCCTGGATTCTTTTTTTTTTTAAATTTCATTTTATTGTACTTTAAGTGAAAGTTTACAATTCAAGGTAGTCTCTCATACAAAGATTTATACATACATTCTTATGTGACCCTAATTTCTCTCCCTAATTGCTGTATACTGCAACAGCACATTCCTCCTTTCCACCCCTGATTTCCCGTGTCCATTCAACCAGCTCCTGACCCTCTCTGCCTTCTCATCTCACCTCCAGACAAGAGCTGCCCATTTAGTCTCATGTATATACTTGTCTTGGCTATAATCTTTACAGAAGCAGATCATCAGGAATATATTCCATGGAGCTTCTGGGTAGGTTCGAACCATCAACCTTTAGGTTAATAGTCAAGTGCAAACCATTTGTGCCACCCAGAGACCTTCTATAAGTAAAACTGTCTTCAGTAGTGAAGTATAAGCCACATAAGAATAAAGCACTAATATACTCCTTGACTGAGACATTAACAGCAAGACTCCTCTAGAAGAAGACAGAGAACTGCTCCAAACACGGAGTTGATCTCATGCAACTAAATTTTAGTCAGTTACTTGTCACTTCTTAGAATCCACTCTAAGAAATCACTCCTAAATACACAAAACTTCCCACACAAAGACACTCACCGAAGTATTACTTAAGAGTAAAAAACATGAAAAAGTCTAAACGTCCTATTCAGTCTAAGGCCCATGATGGCATACAAGGTGAAGAAAGGATTTCAAAACAACATCACCAAAAATGAAAAAAAGTTATGAATTTTTAAAATTTAGTACTTTTCTTTTTTTTTCCTTTCCAAAACCATCCCTTCTTCTCCTGAACCTAGGGCACTGTGATTAATGGTGCTGGCACTAAAGTCACACTGCTCTAGGTAGCCAATTCGGCTGCTTTCTATCTGCATGACTTTGCTAAGTTAACAATCCTCTCTAAGCCTCAGTATTCTCATCTAAAAAGTGGGGATAACAATAATATCTACCTCATAAGACTATTATGAAAATTAAATAATATATGTAAAACACTTAAAAAGTACCTGGCATAACTGGACCAAACCAAAAGCTAAGAAGTTTCCTGAATACAACCAAACACTTTGAGGGACAGAGTAGCAGGTACGGGGGTCTAGGGACCATGGTTTCAGGGGACATCTAGGTCAACTGGCATAAGAAAGTTTATTAAGAAAATGTTCTGCATTCCATTTTGGTGAGTGGCATCTGGGGACTTAAAAGCTAGCACGCGGCCATCTAAGATACATCAATTGGTCCCAATCCACCTGGAGCAAAGAATGAACACCAAAGACACAAGTTAAATATTAGTCAAAGAGACAGAAAGAGCCACATAAACCAGACTTCATCAGCCTGAGAAAAGAAGAACTAGATGGTGCCTGGCTACCACCAATGACCGCCCTGACAGGGAACACAATAGAGAGTCCCTGATGGAGCAGGAGAAAAGTGGGCTGCATAACTCAAATTCTAGTAAAAAGACCAGACTTAATGGTCTGAGACTGGAGGGACCCCGGAAGACATGGCCCCTGGACTCTCTGTTAGCCCAGAACTGAAATCATTCCCAAAGTCAACTCTCCAGACAAAGATTAGACTGGACAATAAGACATAAAATGATACTCATGAAGAGAGTGCTTCTTAGCTGAAATAGATACATGAGACTAAATGGGCAGCTCCCGTCCGGAGGCGAGATGAGAAGGCAAAAAGGGACAGGGGCTGGTTGAATGGACACGGGAAATCTGGGGTGGAAAGGAGGAGTGTGCACTGTCACATTCTAGGGAGAGCAACTAGGGTTGCATAACAAAGTGTGTATAAATTTTTGTATGAGAGACTCACTTGAACTGTAAACTTTCTCTTAAAGCACACACACAAAAAGTACCTGGCATAAAGCGAGTATCCAATAAATATAAGCTGGAAATTGTAGTTGCAACTGTAGCAGTGGTAATATTATATATGCATGAACAACCAATATAACTCCATACAAGTTTAGGGCTTTGTTTGACTGTTTACTCTAGGGCCATAAGTATTTTAACTGCCAGTCTGAAATACTAAAATCACACTCACCTGGATTGTCCATAATTCTTCGACTCATGGCTCCCCTTTTTGATGCTTGATTTTCTTCTCTGTTGTTATTTATCACAGGACAATTCTTAATGGCATGTGTGAGTGATATAATTTGCTCATCTGTTGTGACCATATACTGCTGAAGTCTTGCCTAGAGAAAAAAGAAATGAAATAAAATTATCAGCATATCAGATATCGAACCATGACCTAGAAAGCAAATCACACGAAGGAAATATATATAAAGATATCATTATTTTAAATACCCTAGGAATTTCAGGCTTTCACACAAATTCTAAAACAATGCTATTCATAGGAATAAACAATTAGAAATAATCTAAAAGCCCTGTCTTAGGATGAGTTCTCTAGAGAAGCAAAACCCGTAAACCACATAAATATATACAGAGACATTTGTATCAAGAAAATGGCTCACATGGCTGTAGAGGCTGGAACCTCCCCAGTCTGTGGGTAGGCTGCAGGCTTCTCCTGATTCACACAGCCACAGGGGCTGGCTAACCCAAGATCAGCACGTCAGATAGCAGGGTTTTTGCTCACAGGCTGCAAAGACCGACGAATCCCAATCGGCAGGCAAGACAGCAGGCAAGCTGCTAGCTAAAGTCCTAAGAACAAGAGGTCAGACAAACAGGAGCCAGATGCAAGATCCAGAGCAAGCAAAAGCCCGCGCGGGCCTTGCCAGGAAGTCCACCTGCATTCGATGGCAGGTCACATCCCCAAGGAAACTCCCCTTCAACTGACTGGCTACTCACAGCAGATCCCATCATGGAGGTGATTACATTATATCAGATTTCATCATGGAAGTGATCACATCATCATACAACTACCAAACTACATAACTGCGAAACCAGAGAATCATGGCCCAGCCAAACTGACACACAACCTTAATGATCACAGTCCACCCCTTGTCAACTTGGCACTGTACACATCTCCTTAAACCATACATAATCTCTGAATAAAGACAATTTATAAAGTCATACATGCACCTAACATGATACAACTAACACATGTACAACCAAAAACACACTAGCCCTGTTTACATCTTACACTTTACATGTGAAGAAAACAAAAATATTTAATGCACACATACAAGGCAGAAATACTCATAACAATTACAATCTTTGTTTCTACAACTGGTCACGTGGTCATAACTGGTATTTAGAATTATCTTCTTCCACCATCCATTCCATATTCCCTTCGTTCTCAGCAAGTACCTCAGCTGGTCGTGGTTCTCGGCCTGGTGGGGTGACCCAAACATTCATTCCTGAAGGGTCTGGGCCATGAGCAGTCATGTCCAAATTGGGTTGCTAGAGTTTTCCATTGACTTTAATCACTGGGCATGGTAGTACTGAGAAGCCCTAAGGAATCTCCTGCATTCCAGACATACTCTTCTTTACCTCCATTAAGTAATATCAACCCAACTTCTTCTTGGTAATCAGGATACATGACACCAGCTAGTATGGTAACTCCCATCTTTGCCTGCTGATCCACAGGCATAAGGAACCCAAAGTGGCCACATGGCATTAGTAACTTTAATGGAATCAGTGGTGTGTCTCCAGGTGAGAGCATTCCTCCCTTTGGAACTAAGACCTGTAGACCTTCAGAGCATAGGCTCACGGGGACAGGAAACAAAAATTTTGCGCATGGGTCACTAGGGGTAATAGTGAGTGGTGCCATTCCCATTTCCACTCGATTCCTGGACCCATGAATCTTGACTATGAGAGATACAGCACTATACATTGGACACTGGTTTAGAGCATATACAGCCTCCTGGAGAATATTGCTCCAACCCTGCAAGGTACTGCCACCTAGCTGGCACCATAATTGTGCCTTTAGAAGGCCATTCCATCATTCTATCAATCCTGCTGCTTCAGGATGATGGGGAACATGGTAAGACAAGTGAATTCCATGAGCATGGGCCTACTGCCACACTTCATTTGCTGTGGAGTGACTCCCTTGATCTGAGGCAATGCTGTGTGGGATTATCATGATGGTGGATAAGGCATTCTGTAAGTCCACAGATGGTAGTTTTGGCAGAAGCACTGCATGCAGGGAAAGAAAATCCATATCTAGAGTAAGTGTCTATTCCAGTAAGAATTAAACGCCACCCTTTCCATGATGGAAGTGGCCCAATGTAATCAACTTGCCACCAGGTTGCTGGCTGATCACCTCAAAGGATGTTGCTATATGGGGGACTCAGTGTTGGTCTCTGTTGCTGGCAGATTGGGCACTCAGCAGTGGCTGTAGCCAAGTCGGCCTTGGTGAATGCAAGTCCATGTTGCTGAGCCTATGTATAACTTCCATCCCTGTCACCATGGCCACTTTGTTCATGAGCCCACTGAGGTATGACAGGGATGGCTAGGGAAAGATGATGAGTGGTTTCCACAGAATGCGCCATCCTATTCACTTGATTGTTAAAATCCTCCTCTGCTGAGATCACCCTTTGGGGAGCATTCACATGAGACACAAATATCTTCACTTCTTTGGCCCATTCAGAGAGGTCTATCCACATACCTCTTCCCATATCTCCTTGTCTCCAATTTTCCAATCATGCTCCTTCCAAGTCCCTGACCATCCAGCCAAACCACTGGCCACAGCCCATGAATCAGTATATAATCGCACATCTGGCAATTTCTCTTTCCAAGCAAAGTGAACAACCAGGTGCCCTGTTCAAAGTTCTGTCCACTGGGATGATTTCCCTTCACCACTGTCTTTCAAGGAGGTCCCAGAAAGGGGATGTAGTGTTGCTGCTATCCACTTTCAAGTGGTGCCTACATATTGCGCAGAACCATCTGTAAACCAAGCATGAGTTTTCTCTTCTTCAGTCAACTGATCATAAGAATTCCGTACGAAGCCTTAGCTGCAGATTGGGAGATGGAAGGTAATGTGACAGGAGTGGAGACCATGGGCATTTGGGCCCCTTCCTCATGCAACTTACTTGTGCCTTCAGTTCCTGCTCAGGCCCAATCTCATATATACTACTTTTATTTAATGATGGAGTGCTGCTGTGCACATCCAACTTTATGACTCTGTGGGTCAGGCAACACCCAGTTCTTGATGGGAAGCTCAGGCTGCATGCTGACTTGGTGGCTCATGCTTAAGTGTTCAGTCTCTACTAAGGTCCAGTAACAAGCCAAAAGCTGTTTCTCAAAAGGAGAGGAGTTATCTGCAGAGAATGGCAGGGCTATGCTCCAAAAACCTAAGGGTCTGTGCTGTGAGTCACCAGTAGGGGCCTGCTAAAGACTCCAAACAGCATCTCTGTCTGCCACTGACACTTTAAGCACCACTGGATAAGCTGATCATATGGCCCAAGTGGCAGAGTGGCTTGCCGGCAGGCTGAACCTGTTGCAGAGCCTTCTCTTATTCTTGGCCCCACTCAAAACTAGCAGCTTTTCGAATCACTTGATAAACAGGCCAAGTAGAATACCCAAATGGGGAATATGTTGCCTCCAAAATCCAAAGAGGCCCACTAGGCATTGTGCCTCCTTTTTAGTTATGGGAGGAGCCAGATGCAATAACTTATCCTTCACTTTAGAAAGAATATCTCGACATGCTCCACACATGGACCCCTAGAAATCTGACTAAGATGGAAGGCTTCTGAATTTTTGTGGATTAATTTCCCACCCTCTAGCATGCAACTGTTTTACCAGTTAAGTCCAGAGTCATTGACATGTCTTCCTTATAGGTCCAAACAGCATAATGTCATCAATGTAATATATCAGTGTGATGTCTTGTCGAAGGGAAAGGTGATCAAGGTCCCTGCAGGCTACATTATGACATAGCTAGAGAGTTGATGTAGCCCTGAGGTAGGCAATAGAAGGTGTATTGCTGGCCTTGCCAACTGAAGGCAAACTGCTTCTGATGGTCCTTGAAAACAGGTATGGAGAAAAAGGCATTAGCCAGACAAACAGCTGCATACCAGGTACCAGGAGATGTATTAATTTGCTCAAGCAATGAAACTACATCTGGAACTGTAGCTTCAATTGGAGTCACCATTTGGTTAAGTTTTCGATAATTCACTGTCATTCTCCAAGATCCATCTGTTTTTTGCAGAGGCCAAATAGGTGAGTTGAAAGGGGATGTGGTGGGAATCACCACTCCTGCCTACATCACTCAAGTCCTTGATGGTGGCAGTAATCTCTGCAATCCCTCCAGGAATGTGGTACTGCTTTTAGTTTACTATTTTCCTAGGTAGGGGCAGTTCTAATGGCTTCCACTTGGCTTTTCCTACCATAATAGCCCTTACTCTATTTGTCAGGGATCCAATGTGGGGGTTCTGCCAGTTGCTGAGTATATCTGTTCCAATTATGCATTCTGGAACTGGGAACATCACTACTGGACCTACTGTGAGATGGACATGAGTTAAGAATTCATTAATAACCTGACCTCCATATGCCCCCACTCTGACTGGTGGGCCACTGTGATGTTTTGGGTCTCCTGGAATTAGTGTCATTTCAGAGCCAGTATCCAGTAATCCCCCAAAATTCTGATTATTTCCTTTTCCCCAATGAACAGTCACTCTAGTAAAAGGCCATAGATCCCTTTGGGGAAGGCTGGGAGAAAGATTAACCGTATAAGGTTTTGGCAGTGTATTGAAGTCCTTCCTCCAGGGGACCCAGCTTCCCTTCATTCAAGGGATTGTGAGTCTTTAAACTTGCTCAAGTCTGGGAATTGATTGAGGGGCCATGACTCTCTATTTTGGGGATCTGAGTGTGACTACTGTTCACTTGACCTAGAATTCTTCCACTTGTATAGAACAAGTAAATATTTAGTTGATTTCCTATCTATTTCACTCCTAGGGATACCATGACAGTAGCGAATGCTGTAAGTTCATACAAATCAGACTATTCTGAGTACTGCTTTGACTCCGCTGTCTATTATGGTAACCATGCCCACCTTGTCTCTGTCAATTAAGTACTGCCACTTGGTCCCTACCACCACGGGCTCCAATGAGCCCCCTTGTTGTTAGGTGTTTTAATTCAGTTAGGGCAGTTCCCACTGTCAAATCTGACTTACATAAATCAGCATCATAGCAGTCTTCAAAGATGCTGGGGGTCCCTTTAAAAATTTGTTCCTCACCACTGTGGGAAAAGGTATGTCCTCTGGGCACTTCATGTGTGGGTCTAACCTGATAAATCCACTCTAATATGTCAATTTCCCTAAGCCTTTGGATACCATCTTCTACAGTATACCAAGGCAGGTCTGGTACTTCAACTCGATTTCGTGTAGGCCACCGTGTAATCCATGCTTCAGTGACCCAACCAAATAAACTATTAGATCCTTTCCTAACCTCTCAAGCTGAAATACTGAATGAAGATTCTGTGCTTAGTGGGCCCATATCAATAAACTCAGACTAGTCCATCTTTATGTTACTTGCACCATTATCCCACACCCTTAACAGCCATTCCCACATACATTTCCCAGGTTTCTGTTTGTACATATTAGAAAAGTCAAGCGGTTCTTTAACAGTGTAGTACTACCTCCTTCTCGGTCACACTTTGTATTTTACCTTTTGAGGTTTGCTGGGACTTGTCTAGTTATAGGTCTAAAAGCCAAAATTGGTGGTAGGGATGTGTTCTGAGAACATTCAGCACTGTTTTGTAAGGCATCTGTCTCAGGCGATGCTCCAGGCAATGACTCAGACAAAAGCTCTTTAGACATAGCTGGGTTAATCTCATTAGATGCAGGTGGAGGGGCTAATGGTTTTACTGGGGATGGTGGCTTAGTAGACATACGTGGAGTAATCTCTTCAGATAGAAGTGAGAGAGCTGGTTCTGTTGGCAGGACTGATTCTACGGAATTTAGGGGCTCAGAGTCTCCAGCTTCCTGATTATCTGCCCACATGTCTCCATCCCAAGTTTCAGGATCCCATTTCTTCCCAATTAATGGTCGCACTTTAACTTCAGACACCACCTGAGGTTGGAAATTGAGTGGCATTGTAATTCAACCTCTCTTATGACTCAGACTCTGAGATTGGTTTTTGGCAATATCAGCTATGTTACTACAAGAAATAAGACTTCCTTTAAGGCACACTGGAAACTGAGGTCATTTATGCAGCCCTTGAGCTTTGACTCTGAAGCCCTGAGCTCATTTCTTTCTTTCACCACATTGTTTCATGAAAGTAGGAACAACCAACCAGCTTCCTTGTACTTCTCATTATGATGAAACTGTAGAAAGGTATCACACATATAATCACCAAAAGCCTAACCTTTCATCAATACCTGATCTATTGGTGGTGATATTTTGCATATCTGAATTGCCACCTCACGCCATGAATTAGCAGTGCCCTCATTACTACTGCAAGGAGAGTGATCAACATCTTTAAGACTAACCAGACTTCAGAACCAATTTAGAAAACCCATCCTTACAATTTTGTTTCTCTAGAACCACTCTTGGTACCAAATGTCTTAGGCTAGGTTCTCTAGAGAAGCAAAACCAGTAAAGTGTATGAATACATATAGACAGAGATTTATACTAAGGAAAGGCTCATGCAGGTGTAGTGGCTGGAACATCCATGGGTCAGGCTGGAGGCTTCTCCTGATTCACGCAGCCACAGGGACTGGCGAACCCAAGATGGACAGGTCAGACAGCAAGGCTCTTGCTCACAGGCTGTGAAGACTGACGAATCCCAAGATCAGCAGGCAAGACAGCAGGTAAGCTGGCTAGCTAAAGTCCCAAGAACCGGAGGTCAGACGAACAGGAGCCAGATGGAAGATCCAGAGCAAGCTAAAGCCCGCGAGCCTTGCTAGAAAGTCCATTTACATTCAATGCAGGCCACATTCCCAAGGAAACTCCCCTTCAACTGACTGGCTATTCACAGCAGATCCCATCATGGAGGGGATCACATTATATCAAATTTCATCATGGAAGTGATCACATCATCATACGACTTCCAAACTACATCACAACTGCCAAACCACTGAGAATCATGGCCCAGCCAAGTTGACACACAACCTTAATGATCACACATCCCATAATAGAGGAAAAGTCCAGGTAAACTATGGAACATTATTAATTACTAAGTATACTACTACAACAATAAAACTTAACCACTGTTATAGAGCTTGCAATTTATAAAACCTTTTCACAGAGATGATTTCAACTGAGTCTCAGAGCAACATACATACACACACACATACACACACACACTTATATGCACTGTGGGGGTGGTATGTTGCTGTGATGCTGGAAGCTATGCCACCAGTATTCAAATACCAGCAGGGTCACCCATGGTAGACAGGTTTCAGCGGAGCTTTCACTAAGACAGACTAGGAAGAAGCACCTGACAGTCTACTTCTGAAAAGAATTAGGCAGTGAAAACCTTATGAACAGCAGCAGAATATCATCTGATACAGCGTCAGAAGATGAGCCCCTCAGGTTGGAAGGCACTCAAAATACAACTGCAGATGAGCTGCCTCCTCAAAGTAGTTGTTGCTGTTGTTAGCGGCTGTGGAGTCAATTCTGACTTATAGCAACCCTACAGGACAGAGAAGAACTGCCCCATAGGGTTTCCAAGGAGCAGCTAGTGGATTCGAACTGCTGACCTTTTGGTTAGCAGCCAAGCTCTTAACCACTGTGCCACTAGGGTCGACCTTAATGATGTGGACGGAATCAAGCTTTCCAGACCTTCATTTGCTGATGTGGCACAACTCAAAATGAGAAGAAACAGCTGCAAGCATCCATTAATAATCAGAACATGGAATGTACAAAGTATGAATCTAGGAAAATTAGAAATCATCAAAAATTAAATGGAATACATAAACATCGACACCCTAGGCATTAGTGAGATGAAATGGACTGGTGATATTGGCCATTTTGAATCAGACAATCATACGGTCTACTACGCCAAGAATGACAATTGAAGAGAAATGGTGTCGTGTTCAATGTCAAAAAGAAAATTTCAAGATCTCTCCTGAAGTATAATGCTATCAGTGATAGGATAATATCCATACACCTACAAGGAAGACCAGTGTCTTAGTCATCTAGTGCTGCTATAACAGAAATACCACAAGTGGATGGCTTTAACAAAGAGAAGTTTATTTCTTCAGTGTCAAGCAGGCAAAAAGTCCAAATTCAGGGCGACAGCTCCAGGGGAAGGTTTCTCTCTCATCAATGTTCCCCAGGACTAAGAGCTTCTCTGCACAGTGACCTCAGGTCCAAAGGACGCACTCTGCTCCTGGCACTGCTTTCTTGGTGGTCTGAGGTCCCCCTATCTCTCTGCTGGTTTCTCTCTCTTATACCTCAAGAGATTGCCTCAGGACACAATTCAATCTTGTAGATTGAGTCCTGCCTTACTAACACAACTGCCACCCATCCTCCCTCATTAACATCATAGAGGCAGGATTTGCAACATATAGGAAAATCACACAATACCAAGAATCATGGCCCAGCCAAACTGATACACACAATTTTGGGGGGACATAATTCAATCCATGACAACCAGTTAATACTACTATTACTCAAATTTACATACCAACTAACAAGGCCAGAGATGAAGAAATTGAAGAACTTTTACCAACTTCTGCATTCTGAAATTGATCAAACATGCAATCAAGATGCATTGATAATTACTGGCGATTGGAATGCAAAAGTTGGAAACGAAGAAGGATCAGCAGTTGGAAAATATGGCCTTGGTGACAGAAATGATGCTGGAGATCACGTGATTGAATTTTGCAAGAACGACAACTTTTTCATTCCAAGTATCTTTTCTCAACAACATATAACAGCTGCTATACACATGACCCTCACAAGGTGCAATATGCAGGAATCAAACTGACAACATCTGTGGAAAGAGACAATGGAGAAGCTTAGTATCATCGGTCAGAATAAGGACAGGGGCCGACTGTGGAATAGACCATCAAGTGCTCATATGCAAGTTCGTGTTGAAACTAAAAAAAATTAGAATGAGTCCACGAGAGCCAAAGTACAACCTTGAGTACATCCCACCTGAATTTAGAGACCATCTCAAGAACAGATTTGACACACTGAACACTAATAACCAAAGACCAGACGAGTTGTGGAATGACATCAAGGACATCATACATGAAGAAAGCCAATGCTCATTAAAAAGACAAGAAAGAAAGAAGAGACCAAAATGTATGTCTGAAGAGACTCCGAAGCTTGTTCTTTAACACAGAGCAGCTAAAGTGAACAGAAGAAAAGATGAAGTAGAAGAGCTGAACAGAAGATTTCAAAGGGTAGCTCGAGAAGACAAAGTAAGGTATTATAATGACTTGTGCAAAGACCTGAAGTTACAAAACCAAAAGGGAAGAACACACTCAGCATTTCTCAAGCTGAAAGACCTGAAGAAAAAATTCAGGCCTCGAGTTGCAATAGTGAAGGATTATATCAGCAAAATACTGAATGATGCAGAAAGCATCAAAAGAAGATGGGAGGAACACAGAGTCACTATACCAAAAAAATTGGTCAACGTTCAATCATTTCAGGAGGTAGCATATGATCAAGAACTGATGGTACTGAAGGAAGAAGTCCAAGCAGCACTGAAGGCACTGGTGAAAAACAAGGTTCCAGGAATTGATGGAGTATCAATTGAGATGTTCCAACAAATGGACACAGCGCTTGAGGTGCTCACTTGTCTATGCCAAGAAATTTGGAAGACAGCTACCTGGCCGATTGACTGAAGAGATCCATATTTGTGCCTATTCCCAAGAAAGGTGATCGAATCGAATGCAGAAATTATCGAACAATATCATTAGTATTACACACAAGTAAAATTTTGCTGAAATCATTCAAAACTGGTTGCAGCAGTACATCGACAGGGAACTACTGGAAATCGAAGCCAGATTCAGAAGAGGACATGGAACGAGAGATATCATTGCTGATGTCAGATGGATCTTGGTTGAAAGCAGAGAATATCGGAAAGATGTTTACCTGTGTTTTATTGCCTATGCAAAGGTATTCGCTTGTGTGGATCATAACAAACTATGGATTACACTGCCAAGAATAAGAATTCCAGAACACTTAATTGTGCTCATAAGGAACCTGTACATAGAATAAGAGGCAGTCATTCAAACAGAACAAGGGAAGACTGCAGGGTTTAAAGTCAGGAAAGGTGTGCATCAGGGTTGTATCCCTTCACCATACTTATTCAACCTGTATGCTGAGCAAATAATCCAAGAAACTGGACTATATGAAGAAGAACGCGGCATCAGGATTGGAGGAAGATGCGTTAACAACCTACGATAGGCAGATGACACAATCTTGCTTGCTGAAAGTGAAGAGGATTTGAAGTACTTACTGATGAAGATCAAAGACTACAGCTTTCAGTACGGACTACATCTTAACATACAGAAAACAAAAATCCTCACAACCGGACCAATAAGCAACATCACAATAAATGGACAAAAGATTGAAGTTGTCAAGAATTTTATTTTACTTGGATTCACAGTCAACACTCATGGAAGTAGCAGTCAAGAAATCAAACGACATACTGCATCGAGCAAACCTGCTGCAAAAGACCTCTTTAAAGTTTTAAAAAGCAAAGATATCACTTTAAAGACTAAGCTACGCCTGACCCAAGCCATGGTGTTTTCAATCGCCTCACAGGCATGTGAAAGCTGGACAGTGAATAAGGAAGACCGAATAATAACTGACGCCTTTGAATCACGGTGCTGGCGAAGAATACTGAATATACTACGGACTGCCAAAAGAACAAATCTGTCTTGGAAGAAGTACAGCCAGAATGCTCCTTAGAAGCGAGGATGGCGAGACTTCATCTCACATACTCTGGACATATTACAGGAGGTATCAGTCCCTGGAGAAGGACATCATGCTTGGTAAAGTAGAGGGCCAGCGAAAAAGAGAAAGACCCTCAAGGAGATGGACTGACACAGTGGCTGCAACAACAGGCTCAAGTATAACAACAATCACGAGGATGCCACAGGACCGGGTAGTGTTTCATTCCGTTGTACACAGGGTCGCTATGAGTCAGAACTGACTTGGCGGCACCTAACAACAACATATATATATCTATGGGTGTGTGTACATATATATATACATATATATATATATAAGCAAACAAACAAAAAAATGTTACCACTGATATCAATAGGTTCCTGGGTGGCACAAACAATTTACAACTGATGACTAACATAAAGGTTAGCAGTTCAAACCCACCCCACCCCCCAGCAGTACCATGAAAGGTCTGGCAATCTGCTTCCATGAAGATTACATCCAAGAAAGCCCCATGTTCTAATCTGTAACACGAGGTTGCCATAAGTCACAGCGGTAAAGACACAGATATGCAGACATCTGACAAAAATCAGGTGTGGCAAGAAAGAAGAAATATTATTAGTAGATATTGCTAAAGAAAGTATACTACATATTTTATATTGCCAGTCCAATTTTTTTCCTGAAATCCACACTCATATATCCAATGGCATACTCAGTTATCTCATTTAGAACTCAGCAGCTTTCTCAAAAACATCCAAAACCAAACTTCTGCTGAAGTCTTCCCCAGATGACAACAGCGTGTCCATCCTTCTAACTGCTCAAGCCAAAAACTGGAATCACCTTTGACTCTTCTCCTTCTCTCTCACACTGTATCTGATCTATCAGCAAATCTCATTGGTCTGCTTCTGGGTTTGACTAATAGTTTGTTGAGGCACCTTGAGTGCCTGAGTGAACTCCCAGGGCACCATGGGACATTTTAAATTTTTAAGGCAAATAATGATGTGCAACTGTCAGACAGTGGAGAACTACCAGCTCAAAATGGCTTATAGTTTCAACATTAGATCATTCTACAATTCCTTTAGATGATGTCATATCTTCATGAAGTTAGGTTTCAGCAGTTGCAATGGTAAAAAGCAAGGACTGCATGAAAAGCAATGTGGAATAGCAAATAGGAGCGATGGTGGCCAATACAACTGCAAGGTTAGAAAAGCTGTACAGTGCCCAATGGGTACAGATATCCCATTAGATGTCTGAGGTTATTTAAGAATGAAATTAAAACATTACTTTCTCTTTTAATTTATATGTATTATTTTTTCACATAGCTCCTAAATTGTTAAGACATACTTATCTAGTTGTGTGGACCTAACTACTTAATAAATGTAAGTGCTAGGTATTTCTTTTGGCCTCAGGTGCTGTGAGACACTGTGAACCGATGGCACCATAAACTGAGAAAAGTGGCAATCTCTGATCTACTCTCACCATAGCGGCCTAGAGTGACCCCCTTAAAAACCTAAGTGAGACGCAGGAAGAGAAGAGCTTCCAGGCATCTGCCAGTCGCTGGATGACCTGCGCCAATCCCTGGCTCCTCAGGACCCATGCAAAGAGGGCCAAGAAGGTGGGAGAGCAGGATGTGGAGAAGAAAGAGTAATCCTTTGTCAGGGACCTTTCGTAAACGGGTAGTAAAAGCCGGTCCCCCAAAAAACACAAAAAGCACAAGTGAGATCACGTCTCTTCTCTGCTCAAAAGCCTTCAGGGGCTTCCTAAGTGAGTAAAAGCCCAAGTCCTTCCCCAGATGTCTCCCACTGCCCCCCATTTCCCACACTCCACTCCCCCCACACAAGTCCGGAGGCACATGTCCACCTCAAGACCTCTGCACACGCTGTTCCGTCTGCTGTGACTGCTCTTCTCTCAGCCCTCTGCTGCTGGCTGGCTCCCTGACCTCCTTCCGCTCTTTGCTCGATGTCACTTTCTCAGAGCAGCATGGTCGACCCTGTTTACAACTGCATCCTCCCTACCCTAGACATTCCCTGTCTCTCTGCCTTGCTTTACTTTTCTTTATAGCACATACCACCATCTAACTTAGTATACGCTTTTTAAAGAATTTATGTAGAGATGGGGCCAAGATGGCGGAGTAGCCAGATGCTTCCGGTGGACCCTCTTACAACAAAGACCCAAAAAAAAACGAGTGAATTGATTATACATGGCAATCTAGGAGCCCTGAACATCAAAGGCAGAGTTGAGAAACTAGACTGGGTGGCAAGGGGAGGGAGAGATGGTTCAGAAGCAGCAAGGAGTTGCCAGACTTGACCTGGCGAGAGCCTGAGCCCTTCAGGTGTGATCAGCTAAGGGGTGAGCGGTGACGCAGGCAAGCGGCGGTGTTCTGAAGGTGCGTTTTCCACACTGGGAGAGACCCAACGCCGGAGAGTCTACACGGCCACCAAGAACCAGTGAGAAGCAGCCCTCTATCAGTGAAAGGTAAGCAATTGCATACGGCCTACTGTGTGGATCGAAAACACCTCTCTTAGGGACAAACCTCTCTCCCATTTACCTCCCCACTCCCTGCTCTGCACTGGGTCCTGGACTAGCTTCAGCAATTGCCAAGTCCCCTAGGCTGGAAGTACGATCTGTCACACACACGGAGCCATTATCCCTGTCTTGGAGAGTGAACAAATTATCAAACAGAGGAAAAAATAAACTGCCGGCTCCCCTAAGCCAGGAACCCAGGGCAGGCATAGCTCCTTTGCCTAGGCACATGGATAAGAGATCCATGGACTTTGAGTGCCTTTCCCCTTGCATAGACTTGTGCAGGCCCATCTCAACAGTGTAGACCCTCATTACCGCAGTACAACAGGGTATATATTGAAGTCTAACTTCAACTGTTTCAGCTGTGAAGGGCAAGTTCTTGACATTTGACACTGCTCTGCCCATTAAGCAGGGTCTTCAACTATCCACATCAGGGGACTGAAGACTGGTGGCTCCACCCACACCACCTAGCCACCTGCAATAGGGGCCCATGAATAAGAGGTAACCCCTAGTCCTTAGAGCTAACAGCATTAGGTGCTCATAGTCCAGCTGCAAAACCCACTCACCTACGCGCTCTAGGGAACAGAGAGACACCTTCTTCCTGGACAGTCGGGGGTGGCCGTCAGCCCCCTGCCTTGCTCAGAGTGTGTCCCCCTGCTGTAGCCAGATGCCTGTGCCTACACCAATCACCCATGTCTGTCTAGGACTGTAAGTGAAAGCCTACATCACATACTTGATGGCTATCTACCTGGGCACCTGAGCTGAAGCCACACAGCAGAAGTGGGCAGACTCCTGAGCTCACATACCTAGTAAGAGATCTAACCACCTGGTGACAGGACATTAGAGCTTGAAAGGTGCCAATAATCAAACTAGCTCATACAAGCAGCCTATTTGGGCATATCAAAACAAAACAAGAAGCTAGCACATAGTAAGCAAACATAAAATAAATATAAAAACTTATTGATGGCTCAGAGAAAACAGTCAATATCAAATCACATAAAGAGGCAATCCATGATGGCTCAGCAAGCTCCAAAAATAAAGAATCTAGAAATTTTACAGAGGACGAAAATTTCTTGGAATTACCGGAGGAACACAAAAGATTAATATACAGAACTCTTCAAGAAATTAAGAAGGAAATTAAGCAAAACACAGAACATGAAATAGAGGAAATTAAAAAGATTAGAGAAGAGCATAATGAGAGATTTAACAGGCTGCAAGAATCCATAGAGAGACAGCAATCAGAAATCCAGAAGATTAACAATAAAATTTCAGAATTAGACAACTCAATAGAAAGTCACAGGAGCAGAATTGAGGCCACGGAAATCAGAATTAGTGAGATTGAAGCTAAAGCACTTGACACCAACTTATTTGAGGAAAAATCAGATAAAAGGATTAAAAAACAAGAACAAACCCTAAGAATTACATGGAACTCTATCAAGAGGAATAACCTGTCAGTGATTGGAGTACCAGAACAGGGAGGTTAACAGAAAATACAGTGAGAATTGTTCCAGATTTTTTGGCAGAAAACTTCCCTGACACCATCAAAGATGACAAGATATCTAGCCAAGATGCTCATCAAACCCCACATGAGGTAGATCCCAAAAGAAAGTTACCAAGACATATTATAATCAAACTTGCCAAAACCAAAGATAAAGAGAGCATTTTAAGAGTGGCTAGGGATAAACGAAAAGTTATCTACAAAGCAGAGTCAATAAGAATAAGCTTGGACTACTCAGCAGAAACCATGCAGGCAAGAAGGCAATGGGATGACGTATATAAAGCCTGGAAGGAAAAAAACTGCCAGCCAAGAATTATATATCCAGCAAAACCGCATCTCAAATATGATGGGGAAATTAGGGCATTTCCAGATAAACACAAGTTTAGGGAATTTGCAAAAACCAAACTATATTACAAGAAATACTAAAGGGAGTCCTCCAGTTAGAAAATCAGTAACATCAGATAACAACCCAAGACTAGAATACAGGACAGAACAACCAGATATCAACCCAGACAGGGAAGTCACAAAACTAAATCAAAGCTAAAACACTGAAAATAGGGAAACAGATGTCTATATGCAAAGGATGACAACATTAAAACAAAAAAGAGGTTTAAAAAATGTAGACATAGATTTTTCACAGGAGAAGGAAGTCAAGGCAATATAAAGAAATAAAAGACTGGTATAAACTTAGAAAAATAGGGGTAAATATTAAGGTAACCACAAAGGAAACAAACAATCCTACAAGTCAAAATAAAAAACTAGAAAAATATAAAGACTAAGCAAACGCAAAATCAACAACAATGAAAAAGATGAAAAGAACATACATAAAGAAAAACGACTCAGCACAGAAAATTAAATGGAACAAAGAAACTGTGAACAACACACAAAAAAGACATCAAAATGAAAGCACTAAACTCATACCTATCAATAATTATGCTGAATGTAAATGGACTAAACACACCAATAAAGAGGCAGAGAGTGGCAGATTGCATAAAAAAACACAATCCATCTATATGCTGCCAACAAGAGACACACATGAGACTTAAAGACACAAACTAAAACTTAAAGGATGGAAAAAAATACATCAAGCAAACAACAACCAAAAAAGAGCAGGAATGGCAATATTAATCTCTGACAAAATAGACTTTAAAGTAAAATCCACCACAAAGGATAAGGAAGGATGCTATATAATGATTAAAGGGTCAATACACCAGGAGGACATAACTATAATAAATATTTACGTACCCAACGACAGGCCTCCAAGATACATAAAACAAACTCTAACAGCACTGAAAAGAGAGATAGACAGCTCCACAATACTAGTAGATTTCAACACACCACTTTCAGTGAAGGACAGAACATCCAGAAAGAAGCTCAATAAAGACATGGAAGAGCTAAATGCTAAAAACAACCAACTTGATCTCACAGACATATACCAAACAGTCCGCCCAACAGCAGCCAAATATACTTTCTTTTCCAATGCACATGGAACATTCTCCCAAATAGACCACATACTAGGCCATAAAGCAAGCCTTAACAAAATCGAAAACATCAAAATATTACAAAGCATCTTTTCTGACCATAACGCCATAAAAGTAGAAATCGACAACAGAAAAAGCAAAGAAAAAGAATCAAACACGTGGAAACTGAACAACACCTTGCTCAAAAACTACTGGGTTATAGAAGAAATTAAGGACAGAATAAAGAAATTCATAGAATCAAACAAGAATGCAAACACATCCTATCAGAACCTTTGGGACACAGCAAAAGCAGTGCTCACAGGTCAGCTTATACCAATAAATGTACATATCCAAAAAGATGCACACATCCAAAAAGAAGAAAGGGCCATAATCAAAATATTGTCCTATAACTGGAACAAGTAGAAAGACAGCAGCAAAAGAAGCCCTCAGGTGCCAGAAGAAAGGAAATGATAAGAATTAGGGTAGAATTAAATAAATTAGAGAACAGAAAAACAACTGAAAGAGTTAACAAGACCAAAAGGTGGTTCTTTGAAAAGATCAACAACATTGATAAACCACTGGCCAAAATGACAAAAGAAAAACAGGAGAGGAAGCAAATACTCGTATAAGAAATGAGATGGGTGATATCACAACTGACCCAACTGAAATTAAAAGAATCATAACAGA